>NC_045765.1:170739482-170893616 GCF_008692025.1 Phocoena sinus | reverse complement strand
TGAGCTGCAGAACCTGGACCATCAAGACATGGGTGGTATACATTGGGAATGACTCCATAGAGAAATATGTGGTTGTTTAGTTTCCGGGGAAAAGTTGAGAAATACTGTGTTTTAAATGGAATGCTGAGTGTCCATACTATAGAAGATAAAAAGTTGAAGTGATGAACAGATGGAGTGCCTTGATTTATTTTCAATGGTAGTAAAGGAAAAAGGACAATACAGTAAGAAGAAATGATGATTTCCAATTATGAAAAAGTTATATTTTGAAGTTGGACAGGTCTCCACAGGAACACATTAACATCTTTAAATGCTGGCCATGTCCTTCAGTCTTTCCCTTAGAGTAAAATTGGCAAACTGGAGATTATGGAGCCTTGGGAAGAGAGTGAACAGTGAGACGAGGGCTGTTGGACAAGACCTCTGACCCTCAGCTCAGGAATGCAGCCAGGAGAATAAATGTCCCACATAACTTTGCTTTATATTAGTCTCCTTCTCTTTGATCTTGGTTTCTCTCTGTCTTTTTCATCTTCCTATGTTCACCATTGACCAAAACAAAAGATGGGTAGATGGTGTATTCCTCACAGAGAAGCTCCTGGGGCACAGAACATAGTGGAGGACTTGGAGGATGGAGGTCAACGTCAGGGGTGCAAACGGAGCATCACCAGCCCAATAACATCTGCTGACATCTCATTGGGTCCCTCCAACTGCAAGGGAGTCCAGGATCAAGTGTAGGTCGCCAGGACACATCACCACTATTAATTACATCAGATTCTGTTAAATAACAGAAGAAGAAGGGAAATGGGTATGAGAAAATCAACTAGTGGTATCTACTACAAGATGGTTTTGTCCAAAAAACTGTAGGACCCAGAGAAGACAGGAACAAAGCTAAAAATGCATGGGGAGAATTCAGCCCCATATTGCCTAAGGTATTGAAAATTAATAGAGGTGAAAATTACAGACTGGTAAGTTGAATAGGTAATGTGCAGACTATAATTTGATCAGCCAAATTAACAAATTTTCAATTTTGCCTACACTCTAGATATAAGTGAAGTATGAATAAGAAAAATTAGTAATTCTGTGAACAAAATTAAACATCAAATGAGAAAAGCAATTACCCAAATATCAAAATTTGTTTGGTATACGTGGGTGTCACAGGTACCATTTTGTCTTAAGTTTGCATAATTGGATATTGCTTCTTATCCTGGGATCTCTAGGAAGAAGACGTGTACACCAATGCTTGATTAAGGATTGCATATCAAGAGATGTGTGATTGAGGTCGGAGGGAAGTGAGGCAGGCAGTGAGGGATGGGAACACCGGAAGATACTGAGCATGGGCCACTGCCTTGTGAAATGAAACAGCATGCTAGCTGACTAGTCCTTTGTGGGGAGAAAAGGAGAGGACCTGATCTAGCTGGCTGCCTCTTTCTCGGGTCTCCTTGTGTTCAACGTTTGCTCCACTGGGAGTTGTCTCCAACAGGTCTGGGTTGCCTCATCCGGCCTCTAAGGTAGTAACCCAGGAGGTGAGACAGAGGGTCAGTGCATTGCCTGGATAACCAGCTCCATGCTGATACCTGTGGCTGAGCAAGCTTGGAAGGCACAGAGGACTTCTGAGGCCAAGAAAATAAAGGAAGGCTTATAAAGTGTGCCCATCATGTAAAATTTTAGGTCACAATAATTCAAATGAAAATTTCAAAAAAAAAAAACAAAACTTCACTGTTAAAGTCTGAGCTAATTTTACCAACAGTAATTTGTCTTTTCTTCTCACCTTTTAAATAATGTTCTTTTTATTTTATTATTTGTTAGCAAGCATATAAATAACACATGTGTTCCTAACAGATAATACATTTGTCTTGGTAAGTAGCAACTAAGAGAAATTTAATTATTTAAACTTCTGATTTTAAAAAGTCATTAGACATTTTATTCATGATTATTTTTGAGAGGTAATGTAGACAGATTTAATCATGTCCCTAACTGACCACATCTCATCATGTCATTTGTGCTATAAAATATAATGTTGTTGTGAATGAGAGCTAGTCATAAACTCTAGATAATTTTGTCTATGACCTTCTTGATCACTGTAATTTGTATCTTTATTCCCATAATGAATGCTGATGCAAACCAATAATATATGTTTTATAATGTCTTTTTCCAAGAGTGTTTTGGTCTAAGACAAAGTGCACATTTTACAATTTTTAAGACTTCACTAAATTTTCATGGTTTAAAAAACTCTGGAATATTACTCAGCCTAGATAAAACATTCCACACTGGAAGAATGTTTGCTGTCGGTGGATGCCTTGGAGACCGATGATTCAGAAATACTAAGTTCAGCCCAGCACCATTCAAGGCTATCCCTAGCACAGTCACCTGAAGGAATGATGATAATGCAGAAAATCAAGGAAAATGAAGGATTTTTAAATCCTCTATGGTGAAAAAAAAATGGGTTCTTATAGCCACAATGACCTTGGTGTAGGGCATTTTCTGAGGGATTGATGACCACCTCGAATGATCAGCTCCCACAGATGACCATCAATCCCCAGGCAATGCCCTGTCTGTATTGCTCTTGCCTAATTCAATTATTTGCAGTTGTGGGCTTTCCGTTGTGAATATTTTATTGTGCAGTCAGGCTCTCTGACTTTCCTCGCTCCCTGCTCAAGTTTATCTCTCTGATATAGACCAGCCCAGGTTTACATTTCCCTCACACACTCAGAACTATATCTAATTCGTGGAGAGAAAACTATATGTGCATTCATAGATGCAGATTGAGTTAAGTGGATATTTAGGGGGAAATATTTATAAACAAATTCAAATGGACATAGATTATCAATGTGCATGCACACTAGTTTCATAAATCACTGTAGGTCATTTTATTAGAGTGTGCTTTTATATCCAAATGAGGATTAGCTTGTGGTTTTTAATATAAGGCAGAATTTGAAAATCACAGTTTAGATAAGGTTGGATGTTAGTAGTTGAATAAACAGTTATAGTCTCAATGTAAGACTGGAATTTAAAGCAGAAAACAAAACAAAACACTGCAAGTGTGAATGGCTGTGTGTGTGTGTACTATGTGTGGATGTGTGTGTATGTATATGGGTGTGTGTGTGTGGGGGCTGTGCCTGCGGGTGTACGTATGTGTATGTGGGTGTGTCACACATGCATGTGTGTGTGTACACACCTGGGTGTCTGGGCCAATACCCATGTCTCCACGTGGGGTTAAGGACAATGTCCGCTTGAGACTTACGGGCAGATGAACCCAGAAGCTAACACACAGGCTTTGTCCTCAAAGGGATCAGATTCAAGTATCAGCTCTATCCCGAGGCTGGAGAGCTTTTAATAAATGACTCCACTGTTAGGTACTTGAGGAGAACTACCTACATTCCAACTGTTTCTCTGAAGGTTAGACATGAAGCTGCCACATGATTCTCTGCTGGCTAGTGTGCAGACGCTTCACGGGGACATACAACACTCAGAGTCGATAAACGTGTAAACGTGGGCGCGCCCGTAAGCAGCTCGCTCTAACTACATTATTCCACGTGTAATGTTTGTTTCTGTTCAAAATTTTTTCTAATAATAGAAGCGTTTATTGGATTATAAACCTCAAGGCTCATTAAAATAACCGAATTGAAGTACTTCAAAATTCATTATTCATTTAAATGTGACATTTTGAAATTTATTAATTTTATTATAGTTTATAAATGTTGCCTATACTTTAGATGCGTGTACATTTTATAGAATCTAACTTTTATAAGCAAGGCCATGTTCCTGGACCTGGACACCTCAGCCTCTCATTATGTATCTAACTAGTAAATAAATAACTAGTTTTTCCCCAACCTCTGCTCTGTGTGACAGCAATATTAGCACCACATTTTAGGACTTCCTTTCTCTGAAAACTTCCTGAATAATGATGTGCATGCATTAAGACAAACTCCAAAGCAACTGATATATCTGTTTCTTTACAGATATATTATGTTAAACAACTAACTTTTCATATTAGGCACACCATACAACTTCCTACAGGATAATCTAAGGGGCTGACTTTGCCTGGCCCTCTTCAGATCCCATCCCATTTATTCCATAAACCAGATCCGTAGGGATGGTTTCTTTCTCCTCCTCAGGAAAGAAACGTGGTCTCTTTGATACACATTCAACAAACACAAAAACTGACAAAATTCAACACGATGTTAAATGCCAGCAATCTCTCTCCGTTGATATTTAAAATTTAGATATTTCAGATGCAGGAAATAATGCAATCCACATGCACTTACATCTTATAATGAGCGTGGAAAATGAAACATTGTGGAAGCTACTAGTTTTAAGTGTAGTATATATTAATTAGATATGTTAAATGTGTCTATGCAGACATTATTAAATCAAACATCATTAACTGAGTTCATTCAGTCATCATTCCATCTCCATAGGAAGACCTGAGTCTTTTCTCACTGGTAAAATTTGAACATTCAAGAAATTTCTCCTTCAAGTTCTGACGGTCTAAGAAACAAAATATGCTTCTTTCTTTTTAATAGATCTTAATTTAAATTACTAAGGTGTTGCCCACAATTTGAGATTTTTTTTCCCAATTTGGAGATGCTTTTTAAAAAACAATCTATCCTCAAAGTTTTAGATGGAGGCACTAAATTAATTTTCCAGTAGGGAGAATATTAGATTGGAAAGAATGACATATGTCATCCATCTTGATACATGGACCAACTCTTTTCTCTATTTTTTTTATTAGATAGGAGAAACCAAATTGAGCAAAAACTTTAACACCTGAAAGAGCCATATATATGTTATATATATAAATATATATATAGAATGTGTCTGTAACCTGATAAATTAGCTACGAATATACTACCTTCTGGGTCTCTAAATGACATTAAGATGTGAATACTTGTTTAGACCAATTGTATCTACCATTTATTGGGTCCTAATCTGCTGCCTAGTACTATAGATGGCTTATCTTGTTTGTGCCATATACTATGTTATGATAGGTATTACTATCATCATTTTCGTATTGAAGGAAGGGTCCTTGTTAAAGGAGCCAGCCAGGAGTCTTCTCTCCTAAGAAGAGTGGTTGAAACACAGGTATGTGACTACATTTTGCCACTGTATTACAGCCAACATCTCTGATTTATAAACTAAGACTACAATATAGATCCCACAGAATAAAGTTTCTGTTGCTCCCTCAGAGATTTTAGAGAAACCTGGAATCCATCACATTGTAAAGCACAACTCATGTCCATAGTATTTAATAGAAAAATATAATAACGCTAAAGAGACGTAGCTGAATTAAAATAAATGATGTTTAGGTGGTAATCTCCATTGAAGATCACAAACAAGATATGAAGAATTTTTTTGCTGTTTTGGAGGGATTTGAAATAACAGAAAATATTTAAAGTTATTTAGAATATATTTGTTTACAATTCACACATTAAAATTTCTAAACTCCTAAATTCTCTCTTTTGTGGATAGCACGAGTGCACAAAACACTGTGTCAGGGTTTCCACTATAAAAGTTATTTCTCAGGGATTCATAACTTTTGCCATAAAATGTGACCCCAGGCATTAACTATCTTTTCTCAACACAGAGACTGACATTTTTATGTGTAACTTTTCATATGCCTGCTGAAAAAAAAGTTAGTAGTAAAGTTGTTTTTAGGCCACATATAATTACTGAAAACATACTAGTATTGTAGCTTAAGGTGTGTTTGTACCTGAAATGCACTTATTGCAAGTCAAAAACCTTCATAAAATGGTAGTTAATTAGCCTGTGATAGGCTCTAATCATATTTTAGTTGGAAACACTTATATGAGCCCTACATTTTGGTCTGGGTGTTACTGAGCCCTCCCCACAGGCTTTATCTCCCCCTTTACCCTTCTTCTCACTTATCACGTGACCTAGTTCATTACACACAAAAGTGCTTTGTGGAATTACTGGTTTATGAGAGAGTGGCAGCATCTAGAACTTCCTATGAGAAATGAACATTGACTTTCTCTGAAAAAAAATATAAATGGATTTCCTTAATTGGACTTCAGGCATTGGAGCAATTAATAATAGATTGTGTCATAGTGAGGGCTTTGTTTGTATTTAAAGCCATAAATTACAAGTATTAAATGTATATTTATTCCAGGTTAAACTCATTCCTAATTGACATGTTACTTAGCCCAAGGCTTTTAAGATCTTTTAGTATAATTAAATTAATAGAAAGCTATAGATCACAGTATGATAAACAAACAGCCTAGACTTTAATATGACAGATATACAGAACAGGCCATGTAAGTATATCATTATTATCGGTTTAGGTTCAGCAAAAATACCACCAGAATGGAAAGAAAAGAAGAGAAGTTGCGGCTGATGTGGGTGACATAAGGCATCTTTCTGGTCCCTGTCTGACTAGCCAGCATCAGAAATCCCAAGCTGGGTAGGAACTTCGTTATGAAAATTTCTTGGTTGGATCGATGCCTTATACCAGAAGCTCTTAAAACCCTACATCAAACATTTAAAGGTTATTATCATGGTCAATCCAGGCTTTGGGCAGTCAAAAAACATAATGGTATTTCATGTATGTGGTGCAGAATTAGCTACTTCTAGTTCCTATCATTTTTAAAACCTTTATTTATATTTATATAGTTTTTAGTGCTAAATGCATTTTGTAAAGTCTGTTGACCCAGGATGTAACATGGGCTTCAGTCTTACAATTTCATTTATTCAAAGGACTCAGAGTGCTTTACAAACATTTGTTTGCCTTGTTTGTTTGACAATATTCTGAAGAGACAAAAATAACCTTCTCTAATAGGAGGAAAGAGTGAGATATAGACCATGTCTACAGGCTGAATTGTTTTATTTCCAATCAAAATGGCTTATTGTTGAACCTGATGTGGGCACACGTGTGTCTTCTTGGTCCCAAGGGAATCTTGCCCTCATGCTCACATGTCTGGTGTTCTGTTTCCCTGAGATTTGTCATTTTAGGTGTCTCATCTTTGTGCCAGATTAATTGGCCCTCAAGTACCAGAGGTCTCTTATTAATCTTTGTATCCCCAATGGCCACATTGCCAAGCACATAGTATGTGTGCGATAAACACCTGTCTAATGAAGAAATGCATTATTCTCATATGCATTATAAGGACATTTCTTATTATTGATTCCTCTTCACACAGCAGATAAAGCCTGGGAGGAGCAGGGGCCTGTTCAAGATAAAACACAAGGTCTGTGCAGCCTTTGATCCTTATGCAAGATTCTATGGCTGGGGTTTCTAAATTCTCTAAATCTGTTGGTCACTTCTCAAGTGTGATCAAACATATGGTAGGCCCTAAAAGCCAAACCAGCAGGGGGACTTGTAAGACTGAACTTGAATAGTTAATGAATGCCTATTACTGTTTTTGAGTCTATGGGTATTACCAGTTCTCATTCCCCAAGAGGTGTTTAGACAGTGTTTTACTGTGTTGACAAAATAAAGTTTTGCTGTTCTTATTTTGGAGAGGCTGGATGTATCAGTGAAGCCTCCAGCATGATTTATAACCATAGTTGGGTTTTTATTATTTGGTGTCCGGGCAAGGATTTTTAGGCAAAAAGTTGCTCAGGGTAAGTTGTCACCTTACCCTGTGTGACATGGCCAGTGTGGGGTTTTCTATACCATTTTGACTTTCTAAAATTTTTTTTTAATACACTTTTACATTTTGGGATAATTTTGATTCACAGAAAACTTGCAAAGGTGGTACTACGCCCCCAGTTGCCCCCCGTGGTAATATTTTACTTCATCATGATGCACTTGTCACAACTGAGGGACAAACATCCATATACTGCTCTGAATTAAACTCTATAATTTAATCAAGTGTCACTGGTTTTCCCACTAATGTCCTTTTGTTATTCTAGGATCCCCTCCAGGAGACCACGCTGTGAATCAAGGCTGCACTTGACTCTTCAGATATTCAGAGGGTTTCTCTCCAGTATCTCCCAGACAAATCGTGGGTGCCCCCCTCCTTGCCCCAATTCTTGCTCTGATTATTTAACCATGTGGAAGGTGGGCATGACGGACCCATTTGAATGGTCATAGAGTACTTGCTCCAATAATCTGTATATTTCCCATGAAACCTGATAAAACTATTTTGGCAGACAAATTAATAGAGATG
Source organism: Phocoena sinus (assembly GCF_008692025.1). Taxonomy (NCBI): domain Eukaryota; kingdom Metazoa; phylum Chordata; class Mammalia; order Artiodactyla; family Phocoenidae; genus Phocoena; species Phocoena sinus. Next base: position 170,885,496 of record NC_045765.1, on the reverse strand, counting down.
CTGCTTCAAACAGCCCTTCTGATTCTGTATCAGCACAAAGACAAAACCCATACCAAAAAAAACTTAAATATTCTAACCAAGCTAATCATAACATGTCATAAAGCTACTTCCCTGATACTAATATAATGACCTTGTGTTGCTTTCTTTTATTCTCTATCTCAACAGGAAAGGCTGAGGGTCCAGTATGCCTTAAGTGGAAATGTATGTCACCAGCAGGAAGCAATTAAACAAATCAGTACTGGTTTAAGACAGTCTAGGATTTCATATTAGTGAGCAAACACAGGGTGCATAAGGACCATGCATTCCATCAAAAGTTTTGTACAAGGGACATTTTTCCACAGGCCAGGGCTATCATAGTTTTGTAACATGAATAATTCCAAAAACTCAAATGTACTTTTGCTCAGGTCTATGCCGTTCCTTGGAATATATTCTTCAGAATATATCCTGCAAGAGGACAATCCTAACTGTGCTGACGGTTTAGTCAGTGCATGTCTGACTTCTCCTTGGGGAGGACAGTGTGGGCTAGAAGTGACAGGTATGTACTTTTCTAATGAAATGGGCCATTAAAACTTAACTAAGAATATAGGGCACAATCTTAGTTTCTAAAGCCTTACTCAACAATCAGAAGCACATTCAATTTACCTCTAAGACTTTTGAAAGAAATGTAGAAAAATTGATGTGAAAGACTGCCAGATCCAACAGTTATGTCAATGTATATGTTTGAATCTGTTATTTCCTTGGTCTATTTAATTTTGTGCCTAAGGGCTTTGAAACCATCTATTCTAGAGAGTAAGGTCTTTATCTAGGACTTACATAGGTAAGTATTGTATTTACTTACAAAGGTAAATAAATTTACCTTTATTATTCTGCACAATGATTCTAAATCCAGGAATCTCTGTGGGGCCCTTAAAATACATCTCTAAGTCCAATAACTTAATTATGAATTAAAAAGCACAAACGTTGAATCTGCGCAATTACATGACTTACTGGATGCTATAATTTCTTTAGGTATACCTCAATTAAAATTCCAAAATTTCTGAATATTGTATTCTACTTCTAAATCTTATCAGTTTAAATGAGCCTCACTATTGGTGGGAATGTAAATTAGTGCAACCACTATGGAAAGCTCTGTGGAGATTCCTCAAAAACCTTAAAAAGAGAACCATCAAATGATACAGCAATCCCGCTTCTGGGTATATATCCAAAGGAAATGAAAACAGGAACACAAAGACATATCTGCACTCCCATGTTCATTGCAGCCTTATTCACAATAGCTAAGATATGGAAACAACCTAAGTGTCCATCGATGGGTGAAAGGACAAGAGAATATAGTGTGTGTATATATGTATGTATATGTATACATATATACATACACACATACATGTTAATACATATAAAAATCTACCATGAGAAAGAAGAAAATCCTGCTGTTTGTGACATGGATGGACCTTGAGGGTGTTGTGCTGAGTGAAATAAGTCAGACAGAGAAAGACCAATACTGTATGACCTCATTTACATATGGAATCTAACAAAGAGTTAAACTCATAGAAACAGATTAGGAAAGTGGTTTTCAGGGTCTGGGGGGCCGGATGGGAGAAATAGGAAGAGTTGAAAAAAGGTACAAACTTTCAGCTCTAAGATGAATAAGGTCTGAGGATCTAAAGTATAAGATGGTGACTGTAGTTGAAAACACCATATTGTATTACTGAAATTTCCTAAGAGGGTAGAACTTACATGCTCTCACATAAAAAAAGTGGGATGATAGCTGTATTAATTAACTAGTAACTAGATGGGGGGGGATCCTTTTACAATGTATACCTATATCAAATCATCACAGTGCACATTTCAAATATAATTTTCTATGTCAATTATACCTCAATACAGCTGAAAAAAATAAGATAAAGAAATAAAGACAGGTACCTAAGTCCATGTAATTATGGATTTTCTTCCCCATGTTTACTACCTGCTGTGGTTAAGTTATCAGTAATTCTTTGATCAGGAGAAGTTTACAAGAGGCAGGACTAGGTTGACTGTTCCTCACAATATGAAGGTTAGAATCAATGACACATTTTAATTGATTTTATATTAAAAAAAATAAAACAAACAAGTGGCAACCTTCTCAACTCCAACCCACTCCATAGTCTGGGGATGAGCAATCTGAAGAGAGATGAAAGGTCAGTTAAATTGGATTGTAAGGTTGAAAGGGAATGCAAAGTCCAGATGGACTTTGATTAGTAAAGTCCCTTTATGCTCTGAAAGAGACTGGCCTTGGGTTCCTCACAAAACAATGGCTGGGATTTCTGCATTGGGATAAGTGGTTTATGTGGGCTGCTTCTAGAGTTTCCCTGTTGGTCAAGGATGCCATCTGGAAGGCCGCTGAAACGGATGATCGCTGGCCACAGGCATTAGACCTTATCAGTGAGAACCATAAATTACTTGAACAGTGGATAAAAGAAAAGAACAGAAAAAAGAAATGTGAGTGAATTCTGTGTTCAGTGGATTAATTGTCTCATTTATGTAACTTGTGGTTAACCTCACTCAGCATTCTTCACATTGTTGGGTCTGTGCTTAATAATCGTCATAAAAGAGTGCAAGAAAAAGAGATCTGAAGCCTCCTGGATGTTTTATCAAATATGTAATAAAGTTCCTTTGTCTTCCCACTCAATTAAATAAAACCAGAAGGCTGGAATACTTTCAGTAAGGTGTGTCTGGAGGCATTAAAGTTTTGTTGTTTTTCTTTGTGTTAATCTCTAAACCAAACAAAAACTGTTCCAGTCTGTCTCTGGTTGCACATGTTATTTTTTAAAACTGCTTAAGCATACTAAATTAATACAAACCAAAATTGGTTTAAATTGGACAAGGCAGTTGGAAAGAGTTTTAAAATTTAGTCTTAAATAGCAAAGTTGGGTTCTTACTCATTTCAATTAGTATAAGCTAATGTGACATAATATATATATATTTTAAAATTTTATTACGGAATAAATTTAGATTTAGAAAAAAGTTGCTAAGATAGTACAAAGAGTTCCAGTATACCCATCACAAGATTCTTCTGTTAACATATTACATAACAACGTCAGATGTGTCAAAACTAAACAAGCAATATTCATACAATACTATTAATTGAACTATGGATTATCTGAATATTACCAGTTTTTTCACTAGTGTTCTTTTTCTGTTCCAAGATCCAATCCAGGATTATACATTTCCTTGTTCATCATGTCTCCTTTGATGAGTGAATTTTTCGGTCTCCCATTGTTTTATGAATTTGAAAGTTTTGAAGAATGCTAAAGTAGTATTTGTAGCATGCCTTTCAGTTTGGGTCTCTCTGATGTCTTCCCGCCATTGGATTGGAGTTATGGATTTGGGGGAAGAAAACCAACAGAGCTGAGGTGTCTTCATCATTTCACATCAGTAGGTTCACGGGAGCTACAGGCATTACTGGTTGAGTCAGCCTTGACCAGTTGGTGCAGGTCGTGGTGCCAGGTGTGTCCACTTGTAAGTGGCTATGTTTCCCTTTCCAGACTCCATTGTTTGCAAGGAGGTCAATGCATCTAGGCTGCACTAGGTGTGGGAGATCCAGCTACACCTTCCAGAGCGGGAGTGTCAACTTAGAGTATTTGGAAATTTTCTGTAAGAAAGATTTGTGACATACTATTTTCAAAGGAATAAAACTTTTCATGTAGAAAAGGTTTGATGATTTATCACAGGCCACCGCAGCACACACTTCTGAAACTACGCTGTGATAATGTTCTGTGGATGTCTGCCTTGCCCCGCTAATTATTAAATGGGAAAAGCAGCCAGTGACAAATCTTTCAGAGATAAAGATATGATTTCTTCATTTTTATACATCATATATTGTCAACATATACCAAGAGAATTTTGAATAGAAACATCTTTTCTGAGGGAAACATAAGAAACATGGAAAATTCATCCTGGTAAGGTGAGAGCCTAGAACAGGATTATGCTCTACATTAACCAAGTGAAACAGCCTATAATTTATTTGACTTTAGTAGAATAATTCTGCAAACAAATCCATTAGTCTTGATATCTTTTCTCTAGGAATGATACCTGTGAGACTATAGCTTAAGCCGAATGGTGACAAATGACATTAAACTATTAAGTTTTTAAGTTCAGGGTAGTCAGCATATACATATTATATGACACAATTTAATAACAAGTTGCCTTAAATCTCTACCAGTCCAGAACTTTACATCTTGTGAGTTGTCTCTATGATAATTGATTTTAAAAGCAGCTAATAAAAAATAGAAGTGTGATATTGTATTACTTACATATTGCTGCAGAACAAATTATTATAAAGTTTAGTGGCTTAGAACAAGACACACTCTGGTCTTAGAGTTTTGTGGGTCAAGTATCTAGGCATGCCTCTGCTGGGACCTCTGCCTAAGTCTCTCAAAGACTTTAGTAAAGGTGTTGTCCCTGGTTGGGGTCTAATCTGAGACTCAACTGGGGAAGGATCTGCTTCCAAGCTGACTTACATGGCTGTTGGCAGGCCCTGTTTTCTTTTGAGCTGTGTCACGAGGATAAAAGTTAAGTTCCTTGCTTGCCCTTGGCCAGGAGCCCATCTCACTTCCTTGCCATGTGGGCATGGTCAACACCAAAGCCAGCATGAGAGAGAGTCTGATAAAAAGATGGATGCCATAATATCTGCAGTTCAGTCACCAAATACCTCCCCTCGACTTTACCATATTCTACCAGGTTGATTTGATGGGGTGGTCCAGTCCTCCCTCAAGGAGAGGGAATCACACAAGTCTGTGGCTATCAGGAGGCAGTGATTATTGAGGATCATTTTAGAAGCTGCCTACAAGAATCATATTTTTGTAAGAAATGTGTTGTGTGCCTTATTAGTGACTAAATTATACATTAAAGTTATGAGTAGCTCTTTTTTTTTTTTTTTTTTTTTTTTTTTTTTGTTTGCGGTACGCGGGCCTCTCACTGTTGTGGCCTCTCCCGTTGCGGAGCACAGGCTCCGACGCGCAGGCTCAGAGGCCATGGCTCACGGGCTTAGCCGCTGCGTGGCATGTGGGATCTTCCCGGACCGGGGCACGAACCGGTGTCCCCTGCATCGGCAGGTGGACTCTCAACCACTGCGCCACCAGGGAAGCCCATGAGTAGCTCTTGTTCTACAGAAACTGGATATTTAGAATTAAGCTTACAAGCTTAAAAAAGAAGAGCAATCCATTTATTAAGGGTTATTAGGGTTGCAATACATTATTTATTATGGAGAAAACCTGGTATAAATGGGTACAACAGTAACCTTGCTATGCTGGACATCCTTAGTAGCCTTTTGAAGAAAGAAGGCAATCTTTTGAAGTTTTAATTATGCAATCCAGGAAAACCCAGTTATGGAAGAATTACCTATGATTCAACAAAGAGAAGAGTGTGGAAAAAATGCTCTAACTGAGTAGGAGAACAAAAAGAGGGGGGGAAGTGACACCTGAGTATTTATGAAGAGTGACAAAGGACCAAACATTCTTATAGAGGAAATAAACTGGTCAGAAGTAATTAACTAACATCCTAAGACTGTCTGTAGGTACACCAAGACTCCTTTTGAGTAAAAGCAAGACTACTCCCTGATGGGACCTGAAGTTGCATAAGACACAAGCTTTTGTTTTACCTGAATCTCTGTTAACTAACACTTTAGGGTCTGCATTTAACAGACGCAAGAGGATAGATGCATCTGAGATGTTCACTTCTCAGCTTTTTAGCCTTCCTGCCATTGAAAATCTATCAAACTTCAAGACAAAGAAGAAATATTTTTGAAGATGCCAGAGAAGTTAGAGGTACATTGTTCTTTGAATATTCTAAAACCTACTCTTAGACTTAGTCTGTAATCTTCTTGAAAAATTATCTCATTCTTCCAACCATTTCAAGAAACTCTGATAAAACAATTGTTCTATATCATATAGACTTCTAAGCTACGATCATTTTACTTATTTTCTATCAGAATTAAACCCATGGTCCAAAGTTATAATACCTTTAAGTTCAAATACACTCCTGCATCTTCTCTCTGTGCCAATTCACAGCTCTAGATAAACCCACACTTCTACCCTTGTTATACTTGTACTTTCACACTGAGAAGTTCTAGGAAAAAGTATAGCACAGCTAATTTGATGATGTTTTCATAAAAAACAAGGTTAAGGAGACAGTATGGCATAGCCTAGGTTGAGAATGTGGGGACTGAAGCTAGAATGCCTGAAAGAAAGACCCAGTATATTAGGGTGATGCAAAATAAAACCATAATGAGATGACAATACACATGCATTAGAACAACTGAGATTAAAAACACTTGGTCATACCAATTTTTGGTGACAGTGTGGTGGGCCTTGGACTCCCATTCATGGCTGGTAAGAATGTAAAATGGTACTATTAATTCAGTGTCATAGTTTCTCAATAAATAAATAATACCTATCATATGATCCAGCCATCCCACTACTAGCTTTTAACCCAAGAGAAAAGGAAATATAGTCCATACAAAAATCTACCTGTACATGAATGTTCCTAGCAGCTTTGTTTGCTATAGCCAAAAAATGGAAACAAGTTAAATGCTCATCAAAAGGTAAACAAATCGTGGTGTATCCATGACATGGAATACTATTCAGAAATAAAAATGAATAAACTATCGATGCATCAAGACAATGGGTGAATTTCAAAATAACCTTGCTGAGTAAAAGAAGCCAGATTAAAAGGGTATATACTGTACAATTTCATTTATAAAACTCTGGAGAATGCAAATTGATTCATATTTACAGAAAATGGATTCTGGGGAGAGTGTGGTGAGGGACATAAGGGAGGAATAAGTCAGCATGAGAATATTCAGGAGGGATGAATACATTCACTATGTTGATTCTGGTGATGGTTTCATGGGTGTGTACATATATCAAAACTTAGATTGTATACTTTAAATGTGTATGTCAATTACACCTTGCTAAGGCTGTTCAGAAAATTTCTAACCAAAATGTAAGATGATTAGAATTTTAAAACAAAGCATTAAAATTTTAAATTGTGGAAAAATGAAAGGCTGTCAAGGAATTACCAACAAAACAAGTTGCTATACCCAGACCACTAAAGTGTGAATTATTGCAGGTTTTCGAACCAAATCAACAGCAAGTTCCCAATCTGCTTACATATCTTCAGAAAATCAAAGGAGTAAATGCCTCCTGATCCCAATGTTTGGAAGTCAGAAAGACAAAGCAAACCCAGTGAAGAAAATCAGCCAATCACACTTACACGTGGAGATGCAAAATACTAGATACAATACTATTAGGTCAAATATAGCAATACGCTCTTTCTGAAAACCCTCAAAACCAAGCATGGTGCTGTGCAGAAATGTAAATACCAGAGGTTAAATGAGAACTATTACCAGGAGCAAAGTTATGAGATTACAAACCCCCAAATTTAACTTCTATCCTGCTTCAAAATCAAGATCAATCTCTTAATATATTATAATAAAAAAGAAAGTTGAAAAATATGTTAAGGAATATCTTTCTTAACCAAGAGCTATTATATACTTAAGGATAAACCTTTCATACATTCCTATTACTAGGATTATTTAAGCCAATTTTGAATATTTCAGTCTACACTTAGAGAAAAGAAAAAAATTACAAATGCTATACATAAAAATAAATTATTATTTGTGAATAAATTATGCATCTATTTGAAAAATGCAAGAGGATCAACTGGTAGGGTTAAGATCCATGATTACAACCCACCTCCTAGAGAAATGGAAATAAAAACAAAAGTAAACAAATGGGACCTAATGAAACTTAAAAGCTTTTCCACAGCAAGGGAAATCAAAAACTAGATGAAAAGACAACCCTCAGAATGGGAGAAAATATTTGCAAATGAAGCAACTGACAAAGGATTCATCTCCAAAATTTACAAACAGCTCATGCAGATCAATATTCAAAAAACAAACAACCCAATCCAAAACTGGGCAGAAGACCTAAATACACATTTCTCAAAAGAAGATATACAGATTGCCAACAAACACATGAAAGAATGCTCAACATCACTAATCATTAGAGAAATGCAAATCCAAACTACAATGAGATATCATCTCACACTGGTCAGAATGGTCATCATAAAAAAATCTAGAAACAATAAATGCTGGAGAGTGTGTGGACGAAAGGGAACCTTCTTGCACTGTTGGTGGGAATGTAAATTGATACCGCCACTATGGAGAACAGTATGGAGGTTCCTTAAAAATCTAAAAATAGATCTACCATACGACCCAGCAATCCCACTACTGGGCATATACCCTAAGAAAACCATAATTCAAAAAGAGTCATGGGGCTTCCCTGGTGGCGCAGTGGTGGAGAATCTGCCTGCTAGTGCAGGGCACACGGGTTCGAGCCCTGGTCTGGGAAGATCCCACATGCCGCGGAGCAACTGGGCCCGTGAGCCACAACTACTGAGCCTGCGCGTCTGGAGCCTGTACTCCACAACAAGAGAGCCCGCGATAGTGAGAGGCCCGCGCACCGTGATGAAGAGTGGCCCCCGCTTGCCACAACTAGAGAAAGCTCTCGCACAGAAATGAAGACCCAACACAGCCAAAAAAAATAAATAAATAGGTAAATAAAAAAAGAGTCATGTACAAAAATGTTCATTGCAGCTCTATTTACAATAGCCAGGACATGGAAGCAACCTAAGTGTCCATCATCGACGGATGAATGGATGAAGAAGATGTGACACATATATACAATGGAATATTACTCATCCATAAAATGAAACAAAATTGAGTTATTTGTAATGAGGTGGATGGACCTAGAGTCTGTCATACAAAGTGAGGTAAGTCAGAAAGAGAAAAACAAATACCATATGCTAACACATATATATGGAATCTAAAAAAAAAAGGTCATGAAGAACCTAGGGGCAAGATGGGAATAAAGACACAGACCTACTAGAGAATGGACTTGAAGATACAGGGAGGGGGAAGGGTAAGCTGGGACAAAGTGAGAGAGTGGCATGGACATATATACACTACCAAACGTAAGGTAGATAGCCAGTGGGAAGCAGCCGCATAGCACAGGGAGATCAGCTCGGTGCTTTGTGACCACCTAGAGGGGTGGGATAGGGAAGGTGGGAGGGAGGGAGACACAAGAGGGAAGAGATATGGGAACATATGTATATGTATAACTGATGCACTTTGTTATAAAGCAGAAACTAGCACTCTGTGGTAAAACAATTATACTGCAATAAAGCTGTTTAAAAAATTAAATAAATAAATAAAATAAAAAAGAGCCCCCCCAAAAAAATCCCTGATTTCAAAATGACCATATTAAATATTATGCAAAAAAATCTGTTCATAGTAGCAACAAAAATACATACTACTTAGAAATCAACTTAACCACAGAAATGAAGGACCTATATATACAAGATAGAGGAAGTCTGCTAAATCACATAAAAGAAGATGAATCCATACAAGGAGAGGCAACATTTCCCAATAGAAAATAATATGTCTTTAAAATGTCAATTATTCCAAAATTAGTCTTCAGTGTAATATAAATACAATACAATTTTGAATAGGATTTTATGTAGAACTTGGCAAAATGGTAATAAAGCTATTTCTTCAGGAAAACTGAATATCCTAATAACATAGACAACACTGACTATTTTCACTATTCCCCACCTCCCTAAATAAGCATCAGAGTCAGAGGAATTTGGGGAAAGTTGTAAAAACTATCTCTGGGACAGATAATGATGTTATCAACTTTCATAAAATGAATGAGTTATAACTCACTTTTTTGAAGACAATCTAACATGAATCTCAAATGTTGTCAAGGAAAAGCCTAAACCATGCTCTGTTAAAAGTACAAATTTGAAAATACTAAATAATATGTAAGTTAAACATAAATACACTATAAACAATTAAAGGGTATTTCTAGGAAAATATGTTACTATCCTAATAGTTCAAATGAGCGGGTGTTGCTTGATCTTGTTAAGAGATAAAAAGAAAGGTATTTGATAGTTTTTAGCGGTTATTTCTGATAGCTACTCTCAGAAAACTGGACACAGAATCTTTTATTACATGAAAAGGTAAACAAATTAGAATTCAGTATGAAACATAATTAACAGGGAAAAACTAGTGAAATTCCACGTTAAGACCAAGAAAACAATGCCTGCTTTTAAACATTTTTCTGGGGGTCTGAGCCAACAAAATGCAAAAAATAAAGAAGCAGACTATATACATTGGAAAGTAAGCCTCAAGTTTGTCATCATTTCCCATTAGTTGGCTACTTGGATTCTGAAGAGAGTATTAAAGAGCTTGTTGAAATTAGATAGTATAATTTTATATCCAGATAGACAGTGATAGAACTGGTGTGAGTTTAAGTTACAGCTTTGACATCCAAAAATAACAAGCAGAGTGAGAAGCAACTAGAAAGTATGGAGAGAAAGAAAGAGTGAACCAGGCCAAGGAAGCCCAAGTGGAGGGTTTTAAGGAGGAGGTCATAGAAAGGGGTGCACAGAGGTCAAGAGAAAGATGTTATGGTTTGTAGAGGCCACGAGAGTGTTTCTCCCAGTGCTGCAACAGTGGGACTCTGGCCGAGCTCCGAAATCCGTACCCTCCTGTGCTCGGAGGACAAGCTTCCCACAGGCTGTCACTAGCCCTGGCTGAACCAGAGCAATGCTAAGGTGAGAACTTTCCTGAAGAAAGGACATCCCCAGGGCCCTCTAGGGTGCCTCCTGACCCTTCTCCCCCTCGTCCTCCCTGGGGTCAGCCTTTCTGTGGTCTACCACCCCAGCCTCCTCTGCCTGATGCTGAAAACTCAGCCTCTGTGCACAGGTGCCGAATCAAATCTCAGAGACGGAGTTTTGGGTGAAGAACAGCTTTGCTGCTTTGCCAGGCAAAGGGGGCCATTGAAGGCTCGTGCCCCTCAAAACTGTGTGTCCCAACCCGGAGGGATTTGGTAAGGAATTTTATAGCAATGGTTCAAGGGTGGGGTTGCTGGTAAGAATCAGGGTGTATACAGGGCCTGCACTCCTTTAATCTGGTCTCAGGTGGTCCCTTGAAGGGCTTCTCTGGTTCCCTTAACCTGGAATGACAAATGCTAACATCTTCCGTTTGTTGGGGCTTTTAGTTCTGTAAACAGCTCAAAGATTGTTATGTGTATCGCTTGAGGAGGGACCAGGACCCTGCTCCGAGGCTGCACTATTGTTTCTTGGCTACTCCTGCCTTATCTCTGCATCCCTGTTCCCCAATTAGCAACTGTTTGCAAGGCTTTTCGTGCCCAGGAGCCCCACTGGGTCATGCTGGGTTTCATGCCTCCCCTTCATTTCCTCTCACACTCAGTTCTCCTAATAAAGTCCTTTCTTGTTTATTCCTCTCAGTGTTTGCTTCTCAGAGGACCTGGACTTACACACAATTACAGTGTTCTGTTCATATTTCAATTTAATAAAATTTTTAAAAGTCTTTGAAAGGGCCCCATGCTCTCCCTGTGCACAGTATTTTCGGTGTAGCTGAGCAGGAGTTGGAGACCATGTCTTGGAGCGGACATGGCGGTGCTCATTTCCTGAGCCACTGAGGAAAAGGTGGGGGGCCTGGTCAGAGACAAGACCCAGAGCTAAGTGAGGGGGTCATTCTCCACATGGTGCCCAGTTGGGGTTTTCTCCAGTCACTGAACTCCCTTCCCTGAGAGGAGACGTGGTTGAGTAAACCTCAGTCTGTAGGCAAAGGGGTGTGGGAATTTAAGCAGTGCTGCTTGCCTTGTAAACTGTAAGTAGAATCAGACAGTAAATGCTCTGCAGGTGAGGGTGGGCCTGCTGGTCATGGCAGGGCTCAATGTCAGGGGTTGGGGGGGGCATTGGCTGCAGGGCTGGAGGCTTGGGTGGGGGGGACTGATGTCTTACCTGGGGACAGCAAGGTCTAGAAGATGGTGATGTCAGTGGCTGACTGGAGGGCAGGTGAAGATGGAGGGCTTCCTGAAAATACCAAGGACATGACAGGCTTGCCCTAGAAGGGGGGATTTAAGAGAAGCCTTGAAGGCTGGGTCAGCAGCACTTTCCCCCACATATGGGGGTGGACTCTTGCACACAGGAAGAAGAGAGAGTGCAAAAGTGGAGACGGGCCATCTAGCGGACAAGGGTTAAGTCTAGCCCCACACAATCAGCCTCAGCCATACACCCATTGTATGTACTCTTCATATATAATGAAAGTAGCGTCAGCTATTTCAGGCTGTTCTCACAGAAATCACTCCTGAAGATTTCGAGAAAATTTAATTCTATAAGCTCTCATCCAAAGTTCTCATGACTCTACTCATGGTTGCCAAAGGGGAAGGGGGGTATAAACTGGGAGCATGGGATTGACAGATACATACTACCATCTGTAAAACAGGTAACCAACAAGGTCCTGTTGTAGAGCACAGAGAACTTTATTCAGCATCTTATAGTAAACTATAATGGAAAAGAATAAAAAAATATATATAGATATATACATACATGTATAACCGAATCACTTTGCTGTACACCTGACACTAACACAATATTGTAAATCAACTATACTTCAAAAGAAAAATTTTCATAAATCTGAGTTTCTGGCTTCTCCCTTTGAGTGTAGGGTAAAAGCTAAGGCCAAAGTAGAGTTCTTTACTTAAATGTGAAATATGAGCCTTGAGACATTTCTGAAAGGCATGTAAGGGAAAAATACACTTTGATGGCATCAAAATTTTATTTTACAGGATTTTGTAGACAAATTATCGGTACATAAACAAAAAAACTAAGGCCTTCAAGATAATATTAAAACACCAAAAAACATCCAAATTTCTGACTGCCTTTTAAAAGTATCTAAATTATTTTTAAAACAATAGACTCGATATTATAAATTTTATCATATTTTGCTTTTGTTTGTTTTGCGGTACGCAGGCCTCTCACTGTTGTGGCCTCTCCCGTTGCAGAGCACAGGCTCCGGATGCGCAGGCTCAGTGGCCCTAGCTCACGGGTCCAGCCGCTCTGCGGCATGTGGGATCTTCCCGGATCGGGGCACGAACCCGTGTCTCCTGCATCGGCAGGCGGACTCTCAACCACTGTGCCACCAGGGAAGCCCTTTGCTTTTGTTTTAAAATTTTATTAATATGAGTATATGTTTTCCTGACTCTCTGAAACTGGGGTAACTGCACTTATTTTTTTCCTGAGTGCAAATATAATCATTAATATGAAAGAAAATTTATACAACATAGAAACACAGGGCAGCCCAATTCCATGCTGCAGAAAGAGGCTGCCAGAAGCAAAAGTTAGAAATCCTTGGCCTTCCCTGGTGGCGCAGTGGTTGGGAGTCTGCCTGCTGATGCAGGGGACGCGGGTTCGTGCCCCGGTCCGGGAAGATCCCACATGCTGCGGAGCGGCTGGGCCCGTGAGCCATGGCCGCTGAGCCTGCATGTCCGGAGCCTGTGCTCCGCAACGGGAGAGGCCACAACGGTGAGAGGCCCGCGTACTGCAAAAAAAAAAAAAAAAAAATTAAGAAATCCTTGACCAGAGCACCATTATAAAATTTATTTGTTTTCAGGAAGATTCCACTAGTCTTAGAATTGTTTACCATCTCCTGATACAGAATGGAGCTGTAAGCTCCCCTGTGTAACAGGCAGGATTTTGCCCCACTTGTCATGAGATGTGGGTCTCTGAGATTCACCTCCAGGATTTCTAGAACATCAGAGGGTTAGGAGCAGCTGATGCCAGAAAAGCAAGATGGGCTTCCGTCACCTTCTCGCAGATGGATCAATAGGCAACGCTGAATCCCCAGGTGCTTCGTCTCCATCCTACCATCCCCCACAGGTGGACACCAGCTCAGAGCTATCAGCATTTCTTACCAACTGAATTGCCTGTGTGGTCCTTCTGCTCTGCTCTGGATTCCGGCCAGCGGGATCATTGTATGAGGTCTGACTAGATCCTTATTGCCTTGTCTTTCATTTCAAGGGCAAAGGGAGGACCTGTAGGAGGGGTGAGACAGCCGCTGGAGCTGAGTCAGACTGGCCTTTCAGGGGATGGGTGAGTGCTGGAGGAGGGAGGATGTCTGAGAAGGAGATAACAGCCAGAGCCTCTGGAGGGCCAGGAGCTATTTTTGAAAGGAGTAACATGACTCCCTGGAATCATAGAAAGAGTGGATTGTCATCAAAAGGACACATTGAGGTCAGTGTCTTGATTTCCAAGAGACACTTGCTGCCAGAGGTTTAGGCTGCATTGCTTGAGACAGAAAGATAATCTCAAATCTCCACTGGTAAGGATGCAGGCTGCTGGCTGTTAAGACTGGAAGAGATCCAGCCCTGTGTAGTGATCTATTGTCAGGACAATACGTGGGTAAACAGAAGGATAAGAGCTATGAAAAACGTGTCAGGTTGCTCTAATTGCCTCTTGACCTTTCTTCCCAGAAGCTGCTTGGATTCTGAAAGTCCACGGGAGCCCTAGCTGGCTGTCTCTTACAGAGCTCATGTAGGGGGCCAGCTCCAGGTCTGTATGGTGTAGGGAAAGGATCATCTTATCTGATGCAACAATGCCCGTTGCTACCAATGTCATCAGGCAACATAATTCCTTCATCTTTGTGCAGTTATTTTAAATTTCCCTTTGATGGTTAACATACAAAAGCAAACAGAACCTGATTTTATTTTTTTCTGTGAGAAAGATCTTGAGCTTTCTCTGGATAAGGCAAGAGCATATGCAGATTGCACCTTGCCACAACCTCCATGGCTACTCTCTTCTGGATTGAGTGCCATGTGATACGGAGACATTCAATTCACTTCTTTCCTCTTTGGTCCAATCCACCTCTCCAACCTCATCTTCAATATAAACGATCTTTCTGTCTAAAGATAATGTGCCACTTAGAACGTCCTCTCCTCCAATTCCTCCTCCCCTCAAGTTCTTAATTCGCCAGCAAAGTCATGGTCTCCATCTAAGCCTGTGAGAAAAGAGTTCCCTCACATTTATGGGGTATTTGATCTGCCCTTCATTCTGGGTTCCTGCCTGTCGAGAAGTTACAATTCCTGCTCGAATCAGCTGCTGTGTTTTCAGGTCTTTCTGGATTTGGTTAGACACACATTTAATAAAAATATCTTTAAGATATTCCTTTGAGTCATGGATAATGATGTGAATATGATTGTTTCAAAAACAGAGCCTAGTAGCAATTTGCTAGTCATCTGTATCGATTTTGATCAATTAATGTTTTTTGAGAACAGTTTTGTAAGGAGCAACACATTCTCCCAATGAACTCTAAGTATGTGACTTATTCCATATACATTTCTAAATGGTGTCATGGACAACTGTGTCACGTGTTTTGGAGAAGTCAGTTTAGTTGTGTCCACAGAACTGGCTGTTCCATACTCTGGACCTCATGAAAACAGAGGTGGGGGTCCTTGGACAAGACTCATTTCTTGGGAATCCTCTCCAGTCTTTGGTGACTTCTGCCAGTTTTCTAACTGCCCACAAATGACCAACCTAACAATTGTTCTAGAAATCTGCTGTGAATCAATGGCAATAATATCACTCAAAAAATCCTGCAATTTACTAACTTTTGAAAATGGATATACTTGTTCATCTTAATTTCTTTTGACACCTCTATGTTTGAAAGGAAATTCTATGAGCTTGTAAGTTCAGCCAGTTCTTTGTATTAATTTTAAACAGATGAAAAATCAATGAATTCTGTCCATTTCATTTTGACCTTTGGCCCTCTGACAGTCTTCCTCAGGGTGTGAGCCATGCTCCGGAGATTTAAAAAACTGTGCTATATGACCATGGGTTACCAGTGGTCTCTGTCCATAAAATCATATTTTTATTTTCCCCTGAACTTTTCAAAATCTTATTATTTTACCAGTTGGATGGATGTCATTGTGAATTTCACACAATAGGTCTGTGTTTTCAAAATATTTTGGGGAAAATGTAGCTGAAGAGAAAAGTGTTGAAGAAAAAATATCTACCTGTTGTGTTTTTTCATGAATAGCATCTGGGGGATGTTAGGAGTCCAAGGTGTCAGGTTCTGAGCTCCATCCAATGCTTCAACCAGGTCACCTCTGCTATTTCTGTCTTTATATTGGTTTTCATGTAATATTACTTTTGAAGAAAAATGCTCTCAGATGTCATCTTCTGACTCCTGCATGTATTATTTCAACTCTCTCCAGTTCCCATCCTCTTCTCCCACTTTCTTGTTCTCCTTAGCCCGTGTTACTAACACATGTTCTCATTTATTTTACACATTGCCTTCCTCCCCACTTTAGGGTAAGTGCCAGTACGGAGGGGCTTTTGTCTGCTTTGCTCATTGCTGTGTTCCTAGTACCTTGAAGAGCACCAGACATGTAGTGGGATTCAGGAAATATTTTTTGCTCAGCAATATCTCAGTCTGTACCGACTGCCCAACCTCTCTCTCATATCCCTTCCACACCTTCCAGCCTCACTCACAAAGAGGCAAGCTGGGAGACAGTGCCAGCAGGAACATCCTCGCCCGCCCTGCCTGTTCATGCGACTTAGAACAATAGCCCACTAGTGGGAGAAAGAAGAGGGACAGCTCCACACAAAGTGGTTAGAAGCCCCTGGTTTTCTCTACACAAATCCCTGAAGGTGCCATACTCAGTGAATGGAATGTCTGTCATGTACTGACTTTTAGGTGTCTGGACCAAGAGCTACACACATTAGAGTTTACTGTACCAGGTCTGAAGTTAGGGGCGTTCAGCAAACTATTATCCTACATCCCTCTTGTGGAAAAGGAATTCTGACCGAAAGTGGGATCTGTCTGCTCACCACTCAAAACCCAATGGAGAACAAGGTTGGTGGAAACTCTGCTTTGTTTTGGATGCCGGCAACCTGGTGGAGGGAGGACGGTGGATTCCTGTCTGAAAGCCGACTCCCCTCAATGACAAGAGAGCTTTTATAGATGGAGGGAGGGGGCTACGTGCAGGAACAGCACCGTCACCTCTCACGGTCGTCTTGAAGTTGGGTCACATGTTAGTCTGATCAGCATCACCTTGATGGTTTTAAGTACAATTAGTCTTCAGTTCCAAAGTCAGGCCAATTTTCATAATTGCGGCAGCTTAGGTCATGGCTACAGTCTGGTCATCATGTAGTTAACTTTGTCCACCTGGTGGGGGTCTCAGTGTCTATAAGACAGCTCACAGAATGTGGCTCAGAATATTATCTATAGCCCTTGAGGAGGAATTAAGGAGCTTGACTTTGCTTACTGACTAAACTATTATTGTTTTGTTCTGTTTGACTGTTTTTCTTTGCTTCTGCATTTTCTCACTTCTCTCATTAAACTTATTATTTGGCTAAAGTTTTTCCACAGACAAAAGGCAGGCTGAGGACATGGGGTGTGTAGACCATAGGGCCCTGTTCTGTTTCGGAACAGGTACTAACCTCAAAGTTGACAGCCTCTAAGGCTGAGTCATTCGTGAACACTCTGGACTGTTCTCTTCGGAGCCACCATCGCTTTATATGGGCGCTTGGAGGCTGGTTTAATTAAAATTATCTGAATAGCGTACAGTATGCCAGATGTTCACAACAAATATAATGTAGCTTATGTAATGTTATGCCATCATGGAATACATTGGAATGATTGTGATTACCCATTATTACCCATAACAAATCTAAATTTATTTCACTGGTTTTAGGCATTAAGCTTTTCTCAATCACTATATTAGCTTGGTATTTGAACTTTGCCTTTTGCTGAAGTTTCTCCAATAGAGATAATTAAAGAGCTCTTTTGGCAAAATTAGTTCATGTTATTACCATTAGAATTAAACATACACATGGGATACTACCGCCTATGATATGGATGTTTATGATTGACATATTAAAGTACAAATATAAACAGTTTTTCTCTTTCCACTTTTCCGCCCGTAGTGTACAAAGGTTAAAAACTCTTATTTCCATAAACTCTTTATGTCTATAGTCAAAAGCTATTTTTAACATTTTTTGAAAATAGTAGACTGTGTGATATTTTCAGAATTAGAAGGCCTTGGCTTAATAAACACTTAGCATCTGGAGAATTTTCACCTCTCCTACAACTGTGACTAAGGAAGGTTAAGGTGGAGAGCCAGAATCTCCTCGTGAGAAGGGCCAGTGTGTAGCAGCCTTATCAGAAGAGTAGGTGTACAGGGCAGTTGATTTTTCTTAAAGGTGTATTTCCCTTTTTCTTTATTTTTTAAAATTTTATTGAAGTATAGTTAATTTACAATGTCATGTTAGCTTCACGTGTATAGCACAGTGATTCAGTTACATATATTTGTGTGTGTGTGTGTTTTATTTTTCAGATTCTTTTCCCCTATTACAAAATATTGAGTAGAGTTCCCTGTGCTATACAGTAGGTCCTTGTTGTTTATTTTATATATAGTAGTGTGTACCTGTGAATCCCAAACTCCTAATTTATCCCTCCCTGCCCCTTTCCCCTTTGGTAGCCATAAGTTTTGTTTTTTTTTTTTTTTTTTTTCTATGTCTGTGAGTCTATTTCTGTTTTGTAAATAAGTTCATGTGGATCTTAAAAAAAATTAAAAGCAAATAAATAAATACAAATTTCTCAGTTGGGATACTGTTCTGTTAAACAACAATAATAACAAAAAATGTATTATATCATGGTTTTTCTTTTATTACAAAACAAAGCTATTATAGCTCTATTATATCCGGTACCATGCCTGGAGAGCATGGGCACCAAAAGAATAACTTTTAAATAAATGGATAAATCTGAGTATCCTAATACCAAATTAAAAAAAAAAAAAAAGAAAAAGAAAAAACTGATCTATTTTCATAGGAATCACACATGCTTTTAGGTTTCTTGTGGTGTTTGAGGGATGATGGTGAAGCCCAAAATCCCCCATGTAAACTCATATCCTCTTCATCCCTGCAGTGAACTCACCCATCGACTCACACAGAGAGCTCTACTCCCCTGACTCTGGGGCAGACCAGGGCTGAATCTTTGTTGATAATTAGCCTAATATTTAAGTAGATACATTGTTAAGTTTGAGGACCTGATTAGACATTTGGGGTAAATGGGAAGGTGCTTTGAAGGGATATAAATGGAGGCGTCATCAATATACAGATGGTGTTTAAGCTACAAGTCAGGATGAGGTCATCATAGCGGTGAGTATAGTGGGAGATGAAGAAGAGACCCTCATCTACATTTAGGAGTGAAAGGTGGAGATTAACACATAACCAGAAGTGCATTCTTCACCAGGTGTGCAGACTGGAGCAGGTGGGCATTGGCACAGGTGTCATGGAGCCTGATTTCTACTGTAACCCTCTCGCCCTCTAACCCTGAGGCAAGGAGTTTGCAGATGAGGTGTTTTTCTCGTCTCAAAGAATGTGCTTTGTGGGCTTCCCTGGTGGCACAGTGGTTGAGAGTCTGCCTGCCGATGCAGGGGACATGGGTTCATGCCCTGGTCCGGGAGGATCCCACATGCCGCGGAGCGGCTGGGCCCGTGAGCCATGGCCGCTGAGCCTGCGCATCCGGAGCCTGTGCTCGCAACGGGAGAGGCCACAACAGTGAAAGGCCCGCGTACAGCAAAAAAAAAAAAAGTCCAAAATAGGCCTCATTGTAACTGAGCAGGACGCCATGGGGGCCTTCCCAGCACAGGCCTTCCCCCATATCCTCTGCTTTAGCTCCTCTCTGAAGTACCCAGATAATAGTAATTGATGCAGATTTCCTGCGTTGTTTTGCAGATGTGAAAAACGCCCAGCAAATGGAAGATGTTAGCAACTTGATGACCTTGAGCACGTAGCCCCAGGGCTCCTGCAGCCTAAGGACTGATAAGGTGAACCCCTGTGACACCACCCTGTTCCCTCACCATCAGCCCGTCAGAGAATTGTGCACGAGTGGATCACCTACCCTGAGACCCCCTCCCGCTCACCTGGCTTTTAAAAAGACATTGCCGAAACCCTTCAGGGAGCTCAAGGCTTTTTAGGGCATACGACACGTCATCTCCTTGCAAAGCCTTGCAATAAAACTTTCTCTGCTCCAAACTCCTACGTTTCAGTCTGTTTGGCCTCACCCTGTGTCCAGCACATGAACCTGAGTTAACAACTGGGCTAAAACCAGGATGACTGCAGGGCTGCATTCCCTTTGGAGGCTCCAGGGTAGAATCTATGTCCTGCCTTTTTCAGCTTCTCAAGGCCCTTGGATCCCTTGGTTCACGGCCCCAGGTCACCCCATACTCCACCAGATCATCACATCCCCTCTCATTCTGACCCTCCTGCTCCTCTCTTATAAAGACCTTGGTGCTTATACCGTCATCATCATATCTTGCATAATATGTATTGTATAATAATTGTATTCCTGACTAACTGTGATCAATACGGTAATTGGTGACTATATTGCGATTACATGGACTATAGGCGGAAGAATCTTCCCATCTCAGTATCTGTCATCACAGCTCATCTGCAAGTCCCTTTTGCTTTGTAAGCTAACATATTCACGTTGTCCTGCCTGTTACAATATTCCCTTCAATTATTTTTATCCTTGTAATTTTAAGACTAAAATTTGCTGTAGCTTTTGGTGGATCTTTATTCCACTGAAATTTTACTATCTGTTAATAACTTCCCCAAATATCCAGGTATGTGAAAAATGACTGCCTACCAAACATTATACAGACTGAGCTATCTGCTTCCTGATTGCACCTGGGACTTTGGCTTACCACCAAGACAGCTGAGGATGAACTGTGGGCCCTTCCTTGTGGGGCCAGGAAGAGTCTAGCCGCCCCCGTCATCACGTGGTCCTCAGTGTTTCTGATGGAGTCCGTGGGGAACATCCTAGCAGGGGGAGGCTGACAATGAACAACCTCCATAGTCTGTAAATACATTTTAGAGGATCTTTTCAGAGCTTGAGAAGAAATCTGGAAAGAAGCAAAGGTGGACACATTAAGGAAGATTGGGACTGAGGCACTGGGCTGACAGGGTAAGGAGGGCAGTTTTGAACTTGAAGGAAAGCGGCTGAAGTATCCTTGTTCAGAAGGTGGCACTGGACAACCACATGGCCCCGAGGACCTCAGGAGGAAGTGAGTTCAGGGCGAGGAACAGCCAGTGCAAAGGCCTGTAGGCGGGCGTCTGACCAGTCATGGAAATCAGCGCAGCTGCTGCAGACAGGGAGTGTCCTGGGGACCCACCCTCGTCACCCTGCTTGTTGTCCCACAGGCCACGTCCGTCACTTTGGCCCTGCCATCTGCTTCTTTCTGGGTTCCTGTCTCTCAGTTCATGCCCTGTGAGGCCACTGTCCCCTGCCTGCCTCTTTGCTAAAGGCCGAGGCCTCTATCAAGGCAGCCCCTCCACCCCCTTGCTGCCCTGCCCTCCTCCCAGGTCGAGGTGTGTGTGCGGGGCCGGGGGGCACCGGGTGGGTGGGTATCAGTGTCCCTCCAGGTCCCACACACCACCCAGCTGCTGGGCGTTCCTTCTCACCTGCTCACACTTTCTGTAAAGAGTCCTTGGGGTAAACCCTCCTTAAATCAGTCTAATCTGAGTGTGTCCCTGTATCCTGCTGGGGCCTTGATTGACACAGGTGAAGAATCACACAGGGCCTACAGGTCTTCAGGGACTTTGCCCTCCCTCCCAGGGAGACAGGGGTCTGTTGCCATTAGAGGAGAACTGACGCAACCTCACTGACCTTGACAAGGACAGCTCTCAGAGAACAGGCTCCAAAGAACAGGGAGGGAAGAGGTGGTGTCCAGAGTGGAGGCAGGAGTTACAGCAGCTGTAGGGGATGATTGCTGGGGCCAGCGTGGGAGCCCTGAGGGCTCAAGGGTGGTCCAGCTCTGGAGGTACTTTGAAAGTCAAGGCAACAGATTTTCTGCAGGATTTAGATGTGCGAGGTGAGAAAAAGGAAGATACTGCCCATTGGTTTGGCGTGGGCCACTAGAAAGGCGACTTTGTGGCAGATTGACAAGAGAAAGGTTGTAGGTGCCACGGATTTTGGGGAGGAGGGTGGAGGGTTCTGTTTTGGACTCTGAGGAGGGTGAAGTATCAAATATCCAGGGCGGATGTGACCTTCCTTCTACCTCTCCCGTCTCACCACTGTCACTTCATACCTACAGGCTCTGCAGCAGACACATCTGCCTCCGTACACACCCTTGGACCCATCTCGGGGCCCCAGGCTGGCGCCTTGGGGGGGCATCACTCCCTCTGCTCAAAAGGCTCATTTCCAAGTGACTCTCTCTTTCTCTACCTTCGAATAATTGCTCAGATGGCATCTTCTCATCCCAGCTTTTCTTTCCAGCCTGTATAAAATTGTGCATTCTCTTTTCAGATTTCCCTAGCCTCATTTCTGCTGAATTTTCTTATAATTCTCAGCACTGTCTAATGTATGACATGTGTTTTGCTGATTTATTGTGCTTATGTTCTGTCTTTCCTCTAGAAGATAAGCTCCATGGGGGAACAGGGGTTTTGTTTGTTTGTTTTTGTTTGGGCTTGTTTTCTTTTCTTTTCTTTCTCTTTTTGTCATTTTTCTTCATTGTGTTATATTTCGTGGCAAGAGTAACGACCAGTCACACAGTAGATGCACAATGAGCATTTGTTGAAGAAAGGAACAGATGAAGACTGAGGACTTCTCATTATTTGCAGTCGTCTGAAAACTTGCATACTTGTGTATTTCATCGATTAAACACTCATAGGTAAGTTGCACCTGAGTGTCATCCGAGGCCAGGCACTGCAAATTGCAAAATAAACAAGATGTGGTCTCTGCCCTCACAGATTTTGTGTACAGTCTAAACATTTTCAGGGAAAACAATCCAGTGGGACTGCCTTTAATTTCTTTACATCCTTTTGATTATCTCAAGCTTTACCTGCCTGCTAAGATTGAATCCATGTGCCTTCAAGAGAGAACA
Organism: Phocoena sinus; assembly: GCF_008692025.1. NCBI lineage: Eukaryota > Metazoa > Chordata > Mammalia > Artiodactyla > Phocoenidae > Phocoena > Phocoena sinus. The sequence goes on along the minus strand of NC_045765.1, from coordinate 170,862,703 downwards.
AAAACCTTTTCCAGATGTTCTTGTCAATTTTTGCAACCATCATATTTTTATTCAATTTGAACATATATTTTTTTATTAGCACAAGGACCCCTAAGTAGAGGTTCTTAAAATTGACTTAACAGTGGTAGTCTTGTCAGATAAGACCATGAGCAGAATCTGCTTATTCTAAATGGGAAGATGATATACAAGGCTTTCCCTTTCTCCTCTTGTACCATTTTGTTGAGGTTCATAGCTTTGTAGTTTAAATTCCTAGCATCTCTTATCACTAATGTGCCAAATGTACTTGCCAATTTGGGAAATTAGAAGAACACAACCATTCTTGATAATTTTGTATGTGGTTTTGCATCCATTAAATAGGATGCTGGGAGTATCTGGGGTACCTGCTGAGGGTTAGAGGGCAGCATCCCCTCCATGGAATATGCTTGACTTTGAACCAGTCCCAGTATCACTGTGAGATGCTTATTAACAAGGAAAATGTTGATGGAACCTTTCCCAAGAAAGCTTCCAGGAAATAAAGAATTGTTTGTAGATATTAAAACATAATTTATGTTGATATCTGTCTGCTTTACAATCAAAAGATGAAAGTCTCCATTGAACCAATGATCACACATTCATTTCACAGCAAAGTTAGTTTCTTCTGTCTCCTCTTGCGCACCCAAACCACTTAAAGGAGAAATGACAGTTAAGGAGGCAACTGCTGGCCACATTTGGGGCTGAGTTACTGCAGCGTTGGCTGTCCCATTGCATAGCACAAAGAAATTGGGTGAAGGAATAACTTCTAGGAAGTTATGTCCAGAAATAACAATAATGGAATTTGACGTGTACCACCTGTACTCTTACATTTCTTGAGAGTTAAGCACACCAGAGTGGCGAAGAACTCTAATAATTATTTTTCTTAATCCCACATATGAAGTAGCTACATTTTCCCCATAAGATTAATGAGGTAAGTTCATGTAAAGGTTATGTATTCAGCAAAAACCTGGAAGGAAAATTGGGAACACATTTAACATGATTTGTCATTAAAAATTATACCCTGTCCGATTTTTTGATTACTGGGTTCTGATCACTGAGTTTCTTGCCAAGGAGTAGAACTCCAGTTCTATGAGAAAAATTAAAAAAAGAAAGAAAAGAAAGAAAGAAAGAAAGAAAGAAAGAAAGAAAGAAAGAAAGAAAGAAGAAAGAAAGAAAGAAAGAAAGAAAGAAAGAAAGAAAGAAAGAAAGAAAGAAAGAAAGAAAGAAAGAAAGAAAGGAAAAGAAAAAAGTCTGTTCAAATTGGATGGGTAGAAACAGGAATGTAAAAATATAACAACTTTACTAAATATTTCACTTAAAAAATTTGTGAAAACAGCTAAGATATGAAGCTATTATTGCCACTGAAATAATAGATTCATGTAAATAAATAAATAGATTATTGCATCAATAGGTAGTGGGTTATACAAAGAACTCTCCAGTAAAGTATCCAGGTGCATGCAAAATTATTATAACATTAGTGAGATATATTTGTTTTAAATTTTACAGTTTAATGAAAGATAATATAAAGCAATTTAAACTAAAGCAGAAAGAAAAACTAAGGCATTGGCATAAATTGCTGAGGTGTCCATTACAATATTGTCATCCAATGATAGCGATGACAGGATTCCAAACAACGTAGGGAAAAGAAAAGTTGCCCCATGGCTGTGAGCATTTCTCCCCAGGTTTCTGCTTAAGGTTAAGAGACAGGATTGTCAACATTTGTTGAAAGTTCAGTAACTCTGTTCTCCATCATTCTGAAGCACTGTCTAGGTTAGACCCAATGGAACCTCTTTTGGGGATAAAAGTTAAAGATAACCATTGTGTCACGAAGGCTGAACATCAGTTTTCAAAATCTTCATTTTGCTGGAGACCCAAACCATTTATTGATTAAAAAATAAAAAGTAATTGACTACATCTATCTTTAGTTGAAAATAATGTTTAATTTTCTTATTAAAACCAACATGCAATCAAGACTACAGGATGAGTGACAGTTGAGAGATAAGAACTTTAACTTTCATTTCTGGGGCCATGTTTGATCCCAGATTAGGTGGTTTCCCCAAATTTCATGGGCACATGAGTCAGGACAACCTTGCTTTTGGAGACAGTTGTGTTTACAGCTCCCCCTCCTAGAGCCCACCTGTCTGTCTGCTTTTCCTTCTTAAGCCTCCTTTTTGCTCACGTATGACAGACACCTGCTTTGCCTCTTGAGGTTGCTTTGAAAACATGTAGCTTGTTTTCTTTAGTCTTAGAACCCCTGAATTTTGTGGAGTTGTCAGGTAACTTTCCTTTGCAAATGAGCTTTTGTTTTTTCTCATTCTTTCTGCTGTGGGCTGAAGGATGCCTCACAAAGAGGTATGTTAAAGTTCTATCTTCTGGTGCCTGTGAATTTGACCTTATTTGAAAGTATGGTCTTTGCAGATGGAATCGGGTTAGAATGAGGTCATAATGGATTAGGGTGGGCCCCAGATTTGAAGACTCGTGTCCTTTTAAGAAGGACGTGTGAAGACAGACACACAGGGACAGCTGCCTGTGCTGGTGGGGGCAGAGATGGGGACAGAGATAGATGCGTGGCAGTTCCTCCCTTGGAGCCTCCAGAAGGATCCAGCCAGCAATCCTTGACTGCAGACTTCTGGCCTCTAGAAGAGTAAGAATAAATTCATGTTGTTTTAAGCCCCCCAGCTTGTGGTCCTTGTTACTCAAACACCCCCTGTTCCCCAAAGAAGCCTGCAACAGAGGGGCTCACCATGGTCCACTGGTGCCCCAAATGTAAACAGTCCTCCCAGGCTGGAGGCGACCCACCGAACGCAAGGACAGAATTCCCTGAAGGAAAGGGGCAGACTTTTTGGTGGTGAGGAAAAAGGGAAAGGCTGTAAACCATCAACGTGTGCAAGTAGGAAGATGTGCCTGGAAAACAGGACTGAAGGAAAACACAAAAGAAAAACAAAGTCTTCCTTTCAAGTTGAAGAATAAGTCTGAAAAGTCATGTCATATATGATGCCTATAAACTGTTAAGTTTTGTTATCCAACAACCAAGGAAGAAAATGGGGAAAATTAGAATTTTTCTTGAACTAAAATTACAGATACTTTTTTATTTCCCTATTTTTAAAATTATTATACCATCAGGAAAACTTTCTAGATATTACATATGGAGGATTATTTTGTATGGCTCTGTTATAATAAAAGAACAATTAATCCAAAACCTGTGATTAAAACGTGAAAACTCAAGGGCTTCCCTGGTGACGCAGTGGTTGAGAGTCTGCCTGCCAATGCAGGGGACACGGGTTCGTGCCCCGGTCTGGGAAGATCCCATATGCCGTGGAGCGGCTGGGCCCGTGAGCCATGGCCGCTGAGCCTGCACATCCGGAGCCTGTGCTCTGCAACGGGAGAGGCCACAACAGTAAGACGCCCACATATCGCAAAAACAAACGAACAACAACAAAAATAAACGTGAAAACTCAAGAACATGTCAAATATTATTAGAGAATAAAGCAGATTTTGTTCACTACATTCATGTTGTTAAACTATTATCCAATATTGAGCACAGTCTCAGTATTTCACAGTGATTTTTTACAAATTAACTTAAATTGAAATGATCTTGATGACAGTCTCTTTGACCTGAACTTGTAGTCAGAAATCTCTTTTCTAATTCTGATTTCCCCCCTGATTAATGTGCAAAGTGCAGGAATTCAAAAGCATCTACTCTCCTCAAATCCCATCTCTGTCAAAGGAAAATAGAGCCTCCTTGCATTACCTGCATTCTGACTCCAGAGATGTTGAGAGGATAAAGCGATCACATATGCAAAAATCCTGAAGTGCCTCAGAAGTAATCTAATTTGCCTACTTAGAAGGTTTATTGAGGGGATAAAGGGAGCTCGAATTTCTGTGAAGTGCTGTGAGCATCTCTGAAGAAAGGAAGCGTGTATATTCAGTTATGCGCATCCTCAGTATTAATATGCAGGAGAGTTCAATTCAAGAGTATTCTTATTCTGAAGAGATGCAGGAAGTCCTTCTCCTCTTAGATGTGCAGTTTGTCTTGTGATTATGCCCAATAAGTTAATCATCAGGCTGCTGATATCATTCAATTTCCATTTGAAATAGAGATGGTAAGACAGGTGTTAGCTGTGGATTTGATAGCACTGCTATCAGAATTTGTTTGTCTTATCCACCTAAAATTAAAACCTGGGAAAAGCAACTGCTCATTGTTTTTAAAAATTTCACCAGTGTGCCCTGCTGGGGTCCTGCTCTGGGTCGTACGGGGCATCTGCATTGGACTGGCCACTGGCCATCTGTCCACTCCCAAGCAAATGCTCTGTTCGAGGTAGAGGCAGCCCCCCTTTGGCTTCTGTGTCACTTCCCAATCTGACTCCATTCTGATCCTGAGTCCTTGGCTGCTTCTGGATCAGTCTCAACCTGATGGCGACAACTCTGCTTATCTGTTTTTTTTTTTTTTTTCTTCTTTTCATTCAACCAACTCGAGAGCCTTTTCACACATCCCTTATTCTTTCTATTGTCCAAAGTCCTGCCTGGCCTCTGAGCATGGCAGGAAACACTCAGTCTCCCTCCAGATGGCCAGTGGGGCCTCCAGTCACTGCGTTCCATGACTGCACTATCTGATCTAGCTTGAGTCCAGCCCCACCACCTACTGTCTCTCAGGTGACACAGGGTGGCCTGACCCAGCCCACCCCATGTCCTGGTGGGCACTCCTCATCCCTTGGTTGAACCTTGGACTCAGGATCATTCCAGGCAGTAGCCAACTCCTTGTTTTAATTTGTTTGGGAAATTTATTATAAAGATAAGAGAGAGGGGATCATTATAAAGTATGGAACAATATTGCTACAAAAACAGGCTCTTCTTTCTAGCCTGTCACAGAACCAAGACACATGATTCGTCACTCTCTGCTATAGGATTTTGATCACAGAAATCAGTATATAATAAAAATGTGGGGACTGTGCACACAAAGTCTTGAAAGTTACCAATATGAACTTTATCCATTGGGAGCCACATTCTAACATGGTTTACACGTAATGGCTAATAAAACATGAACAATAATCATTGAGGGAGCAAACGATAGAGTATATATGCCACATATCGATAGGCTTGGAAAGAAATTCCATATTCCCAATGAATTTCCTTATTAGTGTCACTGTAGATAAAAAATTACTAAACAAAGTATAACTAGACAATATTTTTAATAGACAGGAATACAAATGCGTGCACACACACACACTCACACACACACACACATACACACACCTGCAAATATTGCAAAGAAAATGTAAAACATTAGACCTGAAAAGAACCACTGAGCTAGTGACACCCAGTGTGTGACACATTCTGCATATAGAAATGTCAGGACCAGACCAAGGGAAGAGTATGAAAAAAAAAGTCAAAACTTACTTTGGACGCCTCCCACCTAGGTAATCAAAATCTTCTTTCCCCAATCCATTTCCATTGCTTTGTTTTTCCTTTCTTTCTGCCTCTTTTTGCCAAAATTTAGGCCAGTCTCTTGGAATCAGCTTCAGGGACAATAGGCTATAAAGTTTTGCTTGAGCTCACCCCACTGGGTATAATCTTGATTCCTTCTCAGTTCCAAAATTTCCTATAAGAAAATATCAGTGGTAGAATAAAATAGAGGTGAAAGCAGACAGATCTTGGTTCCAATTCACTTACCATCTGGTGGCATGAGGCAGCTTTTTTTTTTTTTTTTTTTAATGTCTGGAGAGAACCCATAGTTCACTGTGCAAGCACGTCCCAGGGCTTGGCACCCAGCCCCTCTTCTTTTTTTTTTTTTTTAAACATCTTTATTGGGGTATAATTGCTTTACAATGGTGTGTTAGTTTCTGCTTTATAACAAAGTGAATCAGTTATACATATACATATGTTCCCATATGTCTTCCCTCTTGCATCTCCCTCCCTCCCACTCTCCCCATCCCACCCCTCCAGGCTGTCCCAAAGCACCGAGCTAATATCCCTGTGCCTTGCGGCTGCTTCCCCCTAGCTATCTACCTTACTACGTTTGTTAGTGTGTATATGTCCATGACTCTCTCTTGCCCTGTCAAAACTCACCCTTCCCCCTCCCCATATCCTCAAGTCCGTTCTCCAGTAGGTCTGCGCCTCTATTCCTGTCTTATCCCTAGGTTCTTCATGACATTTTTTTTCCCTTAAATTCCATATATATGTGTTCGCATACGGTATTTGTCTTTTTCTTTCTGACTTACTTCACTCTGTATGACAGACTCTAGGTCTATCCATCTCATTACAAATAACTCAATTTCATTTCTTTTTAAGGCTGAGTAATATTCCATTGTGTATATGTGCCACATCTTCTTTATCCATTCGTCCGATGATGGGTGCTTAGGTTCTTTCCATCTCCGGGCTATTGTAAATAGAGCTGCAATGAACATTTTGGTACATGACTCTTTTTGAATTTTGGTTTTCTCAGGGTATATGCCCAGTAGTGGGATTGCTGGGTCATATGGTAATTCTATTTGTAGTTTTTTAAGGAACCTCCATACTGTTCTCCATAGTGGCTGAACCAATTCACATTCCCACCAGCAGTGCAAGAGTGTCCCCTTTTCTCCACACCCTCTCCAGCATTTATTGTTTCTAGATTTTTTGATGATGGCCATTCTGACTGGTGTGAGATGATATCTCATTGTAGTTTTGATTTGCATTTCTCTAATGATTAATGATGTTGAGCATTCTTTCATGTGTTTGTTGGCATTCTGTATATCTTCTTTGGAGAAATGTCTATTTAGGTCTTCTGCCCATTTTTGGATGGGGTTGTTTGTTTTTTTGGTTATTGAGCTGCATGAGCTGCTTGTAAATTTTGGAGATTAATCCTTTGTCAGTTGCTTCATTTGCAAATGTTTTCTCCCATTCTGAGGGTTGTCTTTTGGTCTTGGTTATGGTTTCCTTTGCTGTGTAAAAGCTTTGAAGTTTCATTAGGTCCCATTTGTTTATTTTTGTTTTTATTTCCATTACTCTAGGAGGTGGGTCAGAAAGGATCTTGCTGTGATTTATGTCATAGAGTGTTCTTCCTATGTTTTCTTCTGAGAGTTTGATAGTTTCTGGCCTTACATTTAGGTCTTTAATCCATTTTGAGCTTATTTTTGTGTATGGTGTTAGGGAGTGATCTAATCTCATACTTTTACATGTACCTGTCCAGTTTTCCCAGCACCATTTATTGAAGAGGCTGTCCTTTCTCCACTGTACATTCCTGCCTCCTTTATCAAAGATAAGGTGTCCATATGTGAGTGGGTTTATCTCTGGGCTTTCTATCCTGTTCCACTGATCTATCTTTCTGTTTTTGTGCCAGTACCATACTGTCTTGATTACTGTTGCTTTGTAATATAGTCTGAAGTCAGGGAGCCTGATTCCTCCAGCTCCTTTTTTCGTTCTCAAGATTGCTTTGGCTATTCGGGGTCTTTTGTGTTTCCATACAAATTGCAAAATTTTTTGTCTAGTTCTGTGAAAAATACCAGTGGTAGTTTGATAGGGATTGCATTGAATCTGTAGATTGCTTTGGGTAGTAGAGTCATTTTCACAATGTTGATTCTTCCCATCCAAGAACATGGTATATCTCTCCATCTATTTGTATCATCTTTCATTTTTTTCATCAGTGTCTTATAATTTTCTGCATACAGGTCTTTTGTCTCCTTAGGTAGGTTTATTCCTAGATATTTTATTCTTTTTGTTGCAATGGTAAATGGGAGTGTTTTCTTGATTTCACTTTCAGATTTTTCATCATTAGTATATAGGAATGCCAGAGATTTCTGTGCATTAATTTTGTATCCTGCTACTTTACCAAATTCATTGATTAGCTCTAGTAGATTTCTGGTAGCATCTTTAGGATTCTCTATGTATAGTATCATGTCATCTGCAAACACTGACAGCTTTACTTCTTCTTGTCCAATTTGGATTCCTTTTATTTCCTTTTCTTCTCTGATTGCTGTGTCTAAAACTTCCAAAACTATGTTGAATAAGAGTGGTGAGAGTGGGCAACCTTGTCTTGTTCCTGATCTTAGTGGAAATGCTTTCAGTTTTTCACCATTGAGGATGATGTTTGCTGTGGGCTTGTCATATATGGCCTTTATTATGTTGAGGAAAGTTCCCTCTATGCCTACTTTCTGGAGGGTTTTTATCATAAATGGGTGTTGAATTTTGTCGAAAGCTTTCTCTGCATCTATTGAGATGATCATATGGTTTTTCTCCTTCAATTTGTTAATATGGTTTATCACATTGATAGATTTGCATATATTGAAGAATCCTTGCATTCCTGGAATAAACCCCACTTGATCATGGTGTATGATCCTTTTAATGTGCTGTTGGATTCTGTTTGCTAGTATTTTGTTGAGGATTTTTGCATCTATGTTCATCAGTGATATTGGCCTGTAGTTTTCTTTCTTTGTGACATCCTTGTCTGGTTTTTGTATCAAGGTGATGGTGGCCTCGTAGGAGGAATTTGGGAGTGTTCCTCCCTCTGCTATATTTTGGAAGAGTTCGAGAAGGATAGGTGTTAGCTCTTCTCTAAACGTTTGATAGAATTCACCTGTGAAGCCATCTGGTCCTGGGCTTTTGTTTGTTGGAAGGTTTTTAATCACAGTTTCAATTTCAGTGCTTGTGATTGGTCTGTTCATATTTTCTATTTCTTCCTGATTCAGTCTTGGCAGGTTGTGCATTTCTAAGAATTTGTCCATTTCTTCCAGATTGTCCATTTTATTGGCATAGAGTTGCTTGTAGTAATCTCTCATGATTTTTTTTATTTCTGCAGTGTCAGTTGTTACTTCTCGGTTTTCATTTCTAATTCTATTGAGTTGAGTCTTCTCCCTTTTTTTCTTGATGAGTCTGGCTAGTGGTTTATCTATTTTGTTTATCTTCTCAAAGAACCAGCTTTTAGTTTTATTGATCTTTGCTATCGTTTCCTTCATTTCTTTTTCATTTATTTCTGATCTGATTTTTATGATTTCTTTCCTTCTGCTAGCTTTGGGGTTTTTTTGTTCTTCTTTCTCTAATTGCTTGAGGTGCAAGGTTAGGTTTTTTATTCGAGATGTTTCCTGCTTCTTAAGGTGGGCTTGTATTGCTATAAACTTCCCCCTTAGAACTGCTTTTGCTGCATCCCATAGGTTTTGGGTCGTTGTGTCTCCATTGTCATTTGTTTCTAGGTATTTTTTTATTTCCTCTTTGATTTCTTCAGTGATCACTTCATTATTAAGTAGTGTATTGTTTAGCCTCCATGTGTTTGTATTTTTTACAGATCTTTTCCTGTAATTGATATCTAGTCTCATGGCGTTGTGGTCAGAAAAGATACTTGATACAATTTCAGTTTTCTTAAATTTACCAAGGCTTGATTTGTGACCCAAGATATGATCTATCCTGGAGAATGTTCCATGAGCACTTGCGAAAAATGTGTATTCTGTTGTTTTTGGATGGAGTGTCCTATAAATATCAATTAAGTCCATCTTGTTTAATGTATCATTTAAAGCTTGTGTTTCCTTATTTATTTTCATTTTGGATGATCTGTCCATGGGTGAAAGTGGGGTGTTAAAGTCTCCTACTATGAATGTGTTACTGTTGATCTCCCCTTTTATGGCTGCTAGTATTTGCCTTATGTATTGAGGTGCTCCTATGTTGGGTGCATAAATATTTACAATTGTTATATCTTCTTCTTGGATCGATCCCTTGATCATTATGTAGTGTCCTTCTTTGTCCCTTTTTTTTTTTTTTTTTTTATGCGTTACGCGGGCCTCTCACTGCTGTGGCCCCTCCCGTTGCGGAGGACAGGCTCCGGACGCGCAGGCCCAGCGGCCATGGCTCACGGGCCCAGCCGCTCCACGGCATGTGGGATCCTCCCAGACCGGGGCACGAACCCGTGTCCCCTGCATCGGCAGGCAGACTCTCAACCACTGCGCCACCAGGGAAGCCCCTTTGTCCCTTTTAATAGTCCTTATTTTAAAGTCTATTTTGTCTGATATGAGAATTGCTACTCCAGCTTTCTTTTGGTTTCCATTTGCATGGAATATCTTTTTCCATCCCCTTACTTTCAGTCTGTATGTGTCTCTAGGTCTGAAGTGGGTCTCTTGTAGACAGCATATATAAGGGTCTTGTTTTTGTATCCATTCAGCCAATCTGTGTCTTTTGGTGGGAGCATTTAATCCATTTACATTTAAGGTAATTATCGATATGTATGTTCCTATTCCCATTTTCTATATTGTTTTGGGTTCGCTACTATAGGTCGTTTCCTTCTCTTGTGTTTCTTGTCTAGAGAAGTTCCTTTAGCATTTGTTGTAAAGCTGGTTTGGTGGTGCTGAACTCTCTCAGCTTTTGCTTGTCTGTAAACGTTTTAATTTCTCCATCAAATGTGAATGAGATCCTTGCTGGGTAGAGTAGTCTTGGTTGCAGGCTTTTCTCCTTCATCACTTTCAGTATGTCCTGCCACTCCCTTCTGGCTTGTAGGGTTTCTGCTGAGAGATCAGCTCTTAACCTTATGGGGATTCCCCTGTGTGTTATTTGTTGTTTTTCCCTTGCTGCTTTTAATATGCTTTCTTTGTATTTAATTTTTGACAGTTTGATTAATATGTGTCTTGGCGTGTTTCTCCTTGTATTTATCCTGTATGGGACTCTCTGTGCTTCCTGGACTTGATTAACTATTTCCTTTCCCATATTAGGGAAGTTTTCAACTATAATCTCTTCAAATATTTTCTCAGTCCCTTTCTTTCTTTCTTCTTCTTCTGGAACCCCTATAATTCGAATGTTGGTGCGTTTCATGTTGTCCCAGAGGTCTCTGAGACTGTCCTCAGTTCTTTTCATTCTTTTTTCTTTATTCTGCTCTGCAGTAGTTATTTCCACTACTTTATCTTCCAGGTCACTTATCCGTTCTTCTGCCTCAGTTATTCTGCTATTGATCCTATCTAGAGTGCTTTTAATTTAATTTATTGCGTTGTTCATCATTGCCTGTTTCATCTTTAGTTCTTGTAGGTCCTTGTTAACTGTTTCTTGCATTTTGTCCATTCTATTTCCAAGATTTCGGATCATCCTTACTATCATTATTCTGAATTCTTTTTCAGGTAGATTGCCTATTTCCTCTTCATTTGTTAGGTCTGGTGGGTTTTTATCTTGCTCCTTCATCTGCTGTGTGTTTTTCTGTCTTCTCATTTTGCTTATCTTACTGTGTTTGGGGTCTCCTTTTTGCAGGCTGCACGTTCGTAGTTCCCGTTGTTTTTGATGTCTGTCTCCAGTGGCTAAGGTTGTTTCAGTGGGCTGTGTAGGCTTCCTGGTGGAGGGGACTAGTGCCTGTGTTGTGCTGGATGAGGCTGGATCTTGTCTCTCTAGTGGGCAGGTTCACATCTGGTGGTGTGTTTTGGGGTGTCTGTGGCCTTATTATGATTTTAGGCAGCCTCTCTGCTAATGGGTGGGGTTGTGTTCCTGTTTTGCTAGTTGTTTGGCATAGGTTGTCCAGCACTGTGGCTTGCTGGTCGTTGAGTGAAGCTGTGTGCTGGTGTTAAGATGGAGGTCTCTGGGAGATTTCCACCCGTTTAATATTATGTGGAGCTGGGAGGTCTGTTGTGGACCAGTGTCCTGAAGTTGGCTCTCCTACCTCAGAGGCAGAGCCCTGACTCCTGGGCTGGAGCACCAAGAGCCTTTCATCCACACGGCTCAGAATAAAAGGGAGAAAAAGTAGAGAGAATTAGTAGAAATATGAGGAAAGAAAGAGGGAAAGGAGGAAAGGAAGGAAGGAAGAAATAAGCAAAGAAGGAAAGAAAGGAGGGAGGGAGGGAGGAAGGAAGGAAGGAAGGAGGGAAAGAAGGAAAAAAGACAGAAAGAAAGAGGATACAGTAAAAATAAAATAAAGTATAATATAGTTATTGAATTAAAAAATATTTAGGAAAAAAAAAAAAAGGGACGGATAGAACCTTAGGACAAATGTTGGAAGCAAAGCTATACAGAGAAAATCTTACACAGAAGCCTACACATACACCTTCACAAAAAGAGGTAAAGGGGGAAAAATCATAAATCTTGCTCTCAGAGACCACCTCCTCAATTTGGGGTGATTCGTTGTCTAAAGGAGGGAAGGAAGGAAGGAAAGAAAGAAAGAACGAAGGTAAAGTATAATAAAGTTATTACAATTAAACTTAATTATTAAGAAAAAGAATTTCTAAAAAAAATCATGGACGGATAGAGCCCTAGGACAAATGGTGGAAGCAAGAGTATACAGACAAGATCTCACACAGAAGCATACACATACACATTCACAAAAAGAGGAAAAGGGAAAAAAATCATAGATCTCGCTCCTAAATTCCACCTCTTCAATTTGGGATCATTCCTTGTCTATTCAGGTATTCCACAGATGCAGGGCACATCAAGTTGATTGTGGAGCTTTAATCCGCTACTTCTGTGGCTGCTGGGAGAGATTTCCCTTTCTCTTCTTTGTTCTCACAGCTCACAGGAGCTCAGCTTTGGATCTGGCCCTGCCTCTGCGTGTAGGTCGCTGGAGGGCGTCTGTTTTTTCGCTCAGACAGGACGGGGTTAAAGGAGCCGCTGATTCGGGGGCTCTAGCTCACTCAGGCCGGGGGTTGGGGGATGGGGGAAGGAGGGGCACTGCGTGCGGGGCGGGCCTGTGGCGGCAGAGGCGGCGTGACGTTGCGGCAGAGGCCGGCGTGACGTTGCACCAGCCTGAGGCCCGCCGTGCGTTGTCCCGGGGAAGTTGTCCCTGGATCCCGGGAACCTGGCAGTGGCGGGCTGCACAGGCTCCGCGGAAGAGGGGTGTGGAGAGTGACCTGTCCTCGCACACAGGCCCCTTGGTGGCGGCAGCAGCAGCCTTAGCGTCTCCCGCCCGTCTCTGGGGTTTGCGCTTTCAGCCGCGGCTCACGCCCGTCTCTGGGGTTCGCGCTTTTAGCCGCGTCTCGCGCCCGTCTCTGGGGTTCGCGCTTTTAGTGGCGGCTCGCGCCCGTCTCTGGAGTTCCTTTAAGCAGCGCTCTTAAACCCCTCTCCTCGCGCACCAGGAAACAAAGAGGAAAGAAAAAGTCTCTTGCCTCTTCGGCCGGTGCAGGCTTTTCCCCGAACTCCCTCCCGGCTAGTCATGGTGCACTAACCCCTTCAGGCTATGTTCAAGCCGCCAACCCCAGTCCTCTCCCTGAGCTCCGTCCAAAACCAAAACCAGAGCCTCAGCTCGCAGCCCCGCCCGCCCCGGCGGGTAAGCAGACAAGCCTCTCGGGTTGGTGAGTGCTGGTCGGCACCGATCGTCTGTGCAGGAATCTCCCCGCTTTGCCCTCCGCACCCGTCGCTGTGCACTACTCCGCGGTCCCGAAACTCCCCCCGCCGCCTCCCGCAGTCTCCGCCCGCGGAGGGGCTTCCTAGTGTGTGGAAACTTTTCCTCCTTCACAGCTCCCTCCCACTGGTGCAGGTGCCGTCCTTATTCTTTTGTCTCTGTTTTTTCTTTTTTTCTTTTGCCCTACCCAGGTACGTGGGGAGTTTCTTGCCTTTTGGGAGGTCTGAGGTATTCTGCCAGCCTTCAGTAGGAGTTTTGTAGGAGTTGTTCCACGTGTGGATGTATTTCTGGTGTATCCGTGGGGAGGAAGGCGATCTCCGTGTCTTACTCTTCCGCCATCTTCAAGGTCCCCCCCGAGGCAGCTTCTTAAACTATATGTGTTTTTATTGTCTCACCTGTAATTGCATATAATAATGTCTAATTTAGACAGTTCTTATAACAATTGAGTGTCATCAAATATATAAAATATTTAAGAAGGTGCCTGTTACAGAGTAAACCTTCAGCAATGGTTTTATTTTCATTACTGTCTTATTGCTGTGGTATATATTTCTCATTCGAATTATAGTTCATTGTCTCTCTGTCCAGATCATCTCTATTAGACTGTTAAAATTCTTTGAAAAGAAGGCCTATGACTTGCTCACCATTTTTGTCTACCTAAGTATGAGCTCACTGACTTTTGAATAAATGTCTTATGTAGCACTGCATGCCATGATGGTAGAGAACTTCCCTACCAAAGGAATAGGTAAATCAAGACCTGACCATCCCCATCTAAGAAACTATCTGTCCCCGACTTAGGGCCATGAAGATTTAATATGCCAAGTCCTGTCCTGGGAGCTCCCTGGAAAGAATAAGTATTATCTGTCTATACTATAGGAGCTTTATTTCTTTAGTCAACACGTAACAAAAAGGTGATTAAGTCAGGCTTGGGGGTTTTAATGGGTTCAAATATTTCTCTTAAATTTGTTTCTTTCCAGGAAGTTAAATTGCTTTTTCAGACTTGTCGTTCAGAATTCCTAATTCAGAGTCTCTTCCTGCTAATCACCACACATGATGAGTGTGGGCATAAACACACGAGGGTGTGTAACTGAGAAAAGATACACGATTGAGACCTAGTAGCATCAAGAAAATGGGGTTTGTCATTGGTACATAGCATGACCCCCAATTAGGTAGCTATGTCCCTGTAACCACACCTCCCCCAAACTCATTGGCTTAAACAGTAATCATTCTTTCACATCCATGTGTTTGACCATCGCTGGTGGAGGTTGGGTGCAGCTGTTGGATCTTCTGTATTTTCCTTCGGGTTTGGCTCAGGTCTGCTCCAGATATGTTCTTCCTGGGCACAGGCTGAAGGGGTAGTAAATATCCAGGGGATACTTTTCTTATGAGAAATGGCACTTGCCTGCATCGCTTCTAGTAACATCCCACTGGCTTGAGTCACATGGCACCAAACCAAGGACAGGAGAAGCATCTACCATATTAATAATACTCACCATGCTAATCCTTTGTGTCAAACCAACACAAAACACAGCAAAGCTCAATATAAATGGGACATGGAAGTTGGAAGGGGTACAAAGTGTGAACATTTCTGAACAATACTCTAATCAACCACATGTCCAGAGTCTAATGACTTGTTCAAATGCTCAGCTTTGAGCAACAGGAAATGCAAGAAAATTACCTATAAAGCAAAGGGCTACTTTCATTAGAGAGAAAGAATGTCCATGGCAAAGTTAGACTGTAATCTTACTGCTTTGGTTTATTTTTTTGTATATCTTGAAGACATTTTTAATTCCATTGTTTATAATATAAAGAGCTTATAATTCCATATGATCTCTATTCTTTTCCAATTATATTCCTAACTCCTTTCTTTTAAATTTGAAAAGAAGATAACGTTCAATGGACTTGAGGTTTAAGTAAGGAGATTAGTTCTTTGGTAGCTAAATATTGAAGCAAATCCATTTGAATCTTGATTGAGACATTCTGAAGGAGAGTAGGGAGTTGTAGACCACAAGGTTGGATTAATATAAATTGATTTGTCCAAGGTTATTCGTTTAGGTAATGGAGGTAATAGAAGGAGGGCCCAAGGTCTCAGAGAACTGATGCTCTGAGACGTCGCCTCCTGTCATCATGTTCAAAGCAAGTTCACATCAGGGCAACTCCATTTAGTCAGGAAAAATTCAATTAGGATCATTCTGTGGACTGAAGTCTCCCAGTGGGATCTGGTAAGAAATATGGAGCTCTCACATTGTCTTAAACTATATGCTAACAAATGATGGTTTTGGCCCTGTTTTGGGATCATTGTTGTGTGTATGTTTTCTGTAATATTAATATAATAATGTTAATTAATCAAAGTGAGTTGTATTTGTATCATGTGCCTCATTCATATTTTTTGTATATGTCTCTTCCTAGTTTGAAAATATTATAGATTAT
Source organism: Phocoena sinus (assembly GCF_008692025.1). Lineage (NCBI taxonomy): Eukaryota > Metazoa > Chordata > Mammalia > Artiodactyla > Phocoenidae > Phocoena > Phocoena sinus. Next base: position 170,846,997 of record NC_045765.1, on the reverse strand, counting down.
GATTTCACTGTAAGTCTCTCTTTTAGCATCCCTTGGTATATAGATCTTTTTATCTTGAATTGAGCTATAGGTCAAATCATGTTGCCCCAAATCTAATGATGTACTTAGAAGTCTATTATAATTGTGTGATTCTGACATGGATAATATTAGTCCTGTTTTCTTACTTGAAGGTATTTTACTACTCAAATATATTCACACATGTACTATCAATCATAAAGCAAAAAACATTTAATATATATGTGTATATATATTTAATTTAAATATATTAAATAATGTAAATATATAAATATTACATAATTAATATATAAATATATTTTATCAACATGTATTTAATTAATATATATATTAATTAAATATACATTTTTAATTTTAAATATATATCTACACATATATATATATATATATTTTTTTTTCCAATATGGTGTTTCCTTGCAAATGGAAATCAATTCCCTGTACTTTAAAATACTTTCTGAAAGTAAATAAATAGTAAAGCTGCAAGAGTGAAGTACATTTTTTCCCCTGTAATCTTTGGTTTTAGAGACCACAGTCATTCTTTTTGTTTGTTTGTTTTTCCTTCTCAGAGTAACAGATGGAATCATTGATTAAAACTTCACAAATAAATAGAACCTATAACAAATAGTGTCCGGGAGACCTTTCATTTCCTAAATTTGATTCACTATAAGTCATAATTAAATAATACTAAGTGACAATTTGAGACTTATTCCAAGGGAAATGAATCACATGGAAGATCAAAATACTTTCAACATGATTATTGAGATGGAGGAACCGAAGTGCACGGGGCCTGCTTTGGCTGGGATGCACCAAGCCCTGACTGTGGAGCAGCCGCTGTTGCCCCAGGCTAGGTGCTTACCCACCTTGAGAATTTCTGTTCATTTCAAGAGGTTTCCACCAAGGGTGATCCAGCCTTATTATCCTTCATTCAAGTGGATCAAAAATTAAGCTCAGATGGCAATTGTAATGTTAAGTTCAAGCAAGAGCCAAAGTCCACCACCCACCTTGAATATTTATAAGCTATTTCCAAGGACCAGAAGTAAAATTTCTGAGTGACATCAAAATTCAAATTACAGAAATTTACAAGAATGATCAGAGTAGTCACCAGCACTGCTCCAGGTGCTGTCTGGGTGAAGCTACTCTTGGGCCAGAAGTGTCTCTCTTTACAGGTTCTTCTTTCCAAGTCCTTCTTTGACTTGGAAGGAACATGATAATTGTGGATTCCAAGGCAGAAGGAGGAAATGGCCATACTTTTGACAACAATAGGAAAAAATATCTATCCTTCAGCCACTTATCATGTGCTGTAGTTTATAGTCAACTGTCAAATACAAATATTGATTGATCTCTCCTAAACATTGGTAATGACAAAATCTGCTGGCCACTTTGCACAAAGCATGCACTCCATGACACTTTGTGTGTGTGTGCATGTGTGTGTGTGTGCGTGTGTTGTCAGGGTGCTGTCTCAGCTCTGCTCCGGAATCATGACTCTGGCCATTGTGCACAGAGCATGCACTCCCTAACACTTACAGCTGTCTGTGCACACCAGGAACTCTTGGCAACATCCTCCTCTATGTCCTGCTTCTACATCCTCATGACACAGAGGAAGGGAATTTGGCAGGACACCCTGTCTCTAAACATCTCCCTTAATTCCTCACCTATAAGAACTCATGGGTCATGAGAATGTGCTAAAGGCCTGAGGTAACTGGTGGGAATTACTGTAGTCTATTTACTGGGTTTCTGGAATTTAAAACTGTCTATAGATATGACTGTGTTTATGTCCCACACTGGACAGAGCCTGGTCTCCAGTCTTGACTCTTCTTGTCCACAGTCTCCTTTGTTTAAACTTCCACAGCATGATTTTTCATGTTCCTTTAGGGAAGAAGCTTGGTCTTAAACTGCAATCTTTTGGTCTAGCTCTCCTGTTGAAGTTCCATAGGAACTAATTGTTTCATTGACTATTGGATAAATACATACTCAATAACGTATTGTATCAGTGGGTCTAACTGGACTAGAGGAGGGAGAAATAAAGAGTAGAATTAAAGATGATTCTCAGAATATCAGCTTGAGCAACTGAGTGGGTGGTGGTACCATTTACTGAGATGAAGAAGAAGATAGCATTGCTTTTCCTACAATCTGAGTTATTCAAGGTGGGGGGGGATTAAATAAAACAGAGGAAGCTATAAGGAGAGGATTCCAGTTGAGGTTTGAATTTCGAAGTACAGTACAATATGAAATAGAAACTCAGCAACTGTTCTTCCTCTTTCTTGATCATCTAAGTTCAAATATAAAGATCTTTGACTGGGGAGTTTGTACACATGTTCACATTTCCCAAGGACCAAGGTTGATCATTACAAACAGTACATCTTAGCTTCATATTAAGGGGAAAAAAGCTTCCTGTTGATCATTTTTAGCTATAGAGACACAAGGTAAATCTTGAAAATGACAACCTTTCTTTTTTTTTTTTTTTTTTGGTGCCTTAAGCCAGAAGGCATTCTTGTTCTTGCATTTTCCCCATAATTCTCTCAGTAAGTGAAAGGCAAGTAAAAGATAATTTTCCTTATTTTCATGCAATCTCAAGTAGTCAGAGATGGGGTAGGGCTCTTAATATTACAATCTTACTTAGCAAAGGAGTCACACAGGTGTCCCTCTGTGGATTTTCCAAAGCTCAACTGTTGGCCAAGTATCTTAATCCCCAAGCCCCATTGACACAGCAACTGTCTGTGTGTGAGAAGTGCCCAAGCTAACTGAGCAGGAGCCTTTGAAATATCTTTATTTTTTTCTGTTTCAAAACCAATAACTACATGGGGTATAAAACAGTCACAAATCACCTAAGAAATACAAAATTTACTCCAGGTATGGGAGAGGACACCCAGCTTCAAGGAAGCACCTGGACACCAGGTATCTGAAAATTATGTAAGTTACATGGTGGTTAGGTAGTATCCAATCCCTATGCATACTGCTGGGATAGGTCTATTTTAATACCATGCTACATTCACAGAAGTTCTATAAACATCCTTTATTGCATTTATAGCATGAGTATTTAACTTTTTAAATACTTTCAAATTAAAACATGTTATGTTTGAATTGTTAGGTAGATAGTAGCACAAATCATTACATGGAAGATAATTTTTTGTCTTTCTCCAATGGAATCCTACTGCTGTGTAAGGTATACCTAGTTTCTAATGATCTGAAGGGGGAAGTGACCAGAGTTGGCATTTTGGACCAGGCAGACACTGCAAAGCACAAATCCTTCATTTATTTAACTTTCTTCACTATGGTTTTAAAAAACATAATAGGTTCTTTTTAAAACTAACAATTCTTTCAAGGAACAAAATTGTCACAAAAGGTACAAATATTACAGTTAATAAACATCATTTTGAATACTTACTATTCTTAAGGAGGAAAACAATTTTTAACTCAACAAACTCCCACTGTTTTAGTAAAATATTTAAGAAAGCAATTAACGAATTATCTTATTGCTCATAAACATTAATGAATGAACGTTGGTTATTTTAACTCTTAATGTAAAAATTGAGTTGATTGCTTCCTTAAATTCTTTGATGTGAGTGTATTACCTTAGGAAGGGTTCACATTAGTTCATTGCTTTCCAGTAGATTTAGATTTTCCCCTTTCCCCTATTAAAACACAATAAACAATAAATCAATCATAGTAAACCAGTGTGTGACTTCCTTTATTACAATTCTTGCTATACTCCAGAGATAGTGTCATCTGGGTTTTCAAACAAGTTGGCAGCATTTTCATACCTTATCCACATACTTCTAATACCAAAGGGTTTGCAACATCATAAAATGTTCATTTGCTTTGATTGTTCATCCCATATGATATGGTGAACATTGCAATGCAACATAGATTGCTTTTGTTGCTTCCATTTCCAAAGATAATTCTGTATTGTAAAAACAAATGACCCCAGAACATATTTCATGTAGCTTTAAAGGCAAAATACATAACCATTTAGAAGATTCTAAATGTAAGAGGGTTAGGTCACATTCTACAGCAATCTTGAGCTATGCATTCTCTTTAAATTGCTTTATCAAGCAGTTATCATTATAATGGTATGAGCAGTACAAAACTCTAACTATACAGGTACACTTGTTCACTATACAGTAACTAAGGACCTTATCACCCATCTTCTGGAGGCAAAAAGGCAGTAACATGGCGGTTATAAACAACTGGGCCAGGACTGCAGCACTATTTGGGGCAGACTATGGAACTAACTAACACAGTCCAGGAGGAAGAAAACTGACTCCACATTTTGTTGCTGACCTTAACCCTTGCTCATCTTGTCTCCTGAATGGGACTTTGAAGTTAGGGCCCCAACACATATACCAACATCTGAGTCCACAGCATGAAGTTCAGGTAACTGGAACTTGAAAAAGAGAAATCCCTTAAGATAAAAATACACAACACTTTCTCCGAGATAGTAATTTCCTATGCTGTAAGAGATACTGATCTTGAGCTTCTTTGGTAGGACTAATAATGGACTCTGGGAGGGCTCATGCCAAGGAGTACTTCCTGGAACTTCCACTGCCAGTGTCCTTGTCCCCATGGTGAGCCACAACCACCTCCTGCTTCTGCAGGAGACCCTCAACACTAGCAGTTGGCAGTTTCAGACTTGGAAAAAATATAATACCCTGACAAGAGGGCAGACAGCAGAAGCAAGAAGAACTACAATCCTGCAGCCTATGGAACAAAAACCACATTCACAGAAAAATAAACAAGATGAAAAGGCAGAGGACTATGTACCAAATGAAGGAAAAAGATAAAACCACAGAAAAACAAGTAAATGAAGTGGATATAGGCAACCTTTCTGAAACAGAATTCAAAATAATGATAGTGAAGATGATCCAGGACCTTGGAAAAAGAACGAAGGCAAAGATTGAGAAGATGCAAGATATGTTTAACAAAGACCTAGAAGAATTAAAGAAAAAAACAAACAGATATGAACAATACAATAACTGAAATGAAAAATACACTAGAAGGAATCAGTAGCAGAATAACTGAGGCAGAAGAATGGATAAGTGACCTAGAAGACAGAATGGTGGAATTCACTGAAGTGGAACAGAATAAAGGAAAAAGACTAAAAAGAAATGAAGACAGCCTAGGAGACTCTGGGAAAACATTAAACGCAACAACATTTGCATTATAGGGGTCCCAGAAGGAGAAGAGAGAGAGAGAAAGGACTCGAGAAAATATTTGAAGACACTATAGTCTAAAATTCCCTAACATGGGAAAGGAAATAGCCACCCAAGCCCAGGAAGAGCAGAGAGTCCCAGGAAGGATAAATCCAAGGAGAAACATGCCAAGACATATAGTAATCAAACTGACAAAAAATAAAGACAAAGAAAAATTATTGAAAGCAGCAAGGGAAAAATGACAAATAACATAAAAGGGAATTCCCATAAGATTAACAGCTGATTTCTCAGCATAAACTCTACAGGCCAGAGGGAGTGGCATGATATATTTAAAGTGATGAAAGGGAAGAACCTACCACCAAGATTACTCTACCTGGCAAGGATTTCATTCAGATTCAACAGAGAAATCAAAAGCTTTACAAACAAGCAAAAGCTAATAGAATTCAGCACCACCATCATTCAGAAACCAGCTCTACAACAAATGTTAAAGGAACTTCTCTAAGTGGGAAACATAAGAGAAGTAAAGAACCTACAAAAACGAACCCAAAACAATTTAAAAAATGGTAATAGGAGCATACATATTGATAATTATCTTAAACGAAAATGCATTAAATGTTCCAAACAAAAGATAAAGGCTCGCTGAATGGATCAAAAAATAAGACCAATATATGTGATGCATACAAGGGACCAGCTTCAGACCTAGGGACACATAGAGACTGAAAGTGAGGGGATGGAAAATGATATTCCAAACAAATGGAAATCAAAAGAAAGCTGGAGTAGCAATACTCATATCAGATTAAATAGATTTTAAAATAAAGAATGTTACAAGGGACAAGGAAGAACACTACCTAATGATCAAGGGATCAATCTAAGAAGAAGATATAAAAATTATAAATATATATGCACTCAACATAGGAGCACATCTATACATAAGGCAACTGCTAACAGCTATAAAAGAGGAAATCAATATTAATACAAATATAGTGGGGGTCTTTAACATCTCACTTACACCAATGGACAGATCATCCAAAATGAAAATTAATAAGTAAACACAAGCTTTAAGTGACACAATAGACCAGAGAGATTTAATTGATATTTATAGGACATTCCATCCAAAAACAGCAGATTACACTTTCTTCTCAAGTGCACATGGAACTTTCTCCAGGATAGGTCACATCTTGGGTCACAAACCAAGCCTCAGTAAATTTAAGAAAATTGAAATCATATCAAGCATCTTTTCTGACCACAATACTATGAGATTAGAAATCAATTAAAGGGAAAAACTCGTAAAAAACACAAACACATGGAGGCTAAACAAAATGTTACTAAACAACCAAGTGATCACTGAAGAAATCAAAGAGGAAATCAAAAAATACCTAGAGACAAATGACAATGAAAACACGATGATCCAAAACCTATGAGATGCAGCAAAAGCAGTTCTAAGAGGGAACATTATAGCAATACAATCCTACCTGAAGAAACAAGAAAGATCTCAAATAAACAATCTAACCTTACACCTAAAGGAACTAGAGAAAGAAGAACAAACAAAGCCCAAAGTTGGTAGAAGGAAAGGAATCATAAAGATCAGAGCAAAAATAGATGAAATAGAAACAAACAAACAAAAAAAAATAGCAAAGATCAATAAAACTAAAAGATGGTTCTTTGAGAAGATAAACAAATTTGATAAACCATTAGCCAGACTCATCAAGAAGAAAAGGGAGAGTACGCAAATCAATAAAATTAGAAATGAACAAGGAGAAATTACAAAAGACACCACAGAAATACAAAGCATCTTAAGAGACTATTACAAGGAACTCTATGCCAATAAAATGGACAACCTTGAAGAAATGGCCAAATTCTTAGAAAGGTAAAACCTTCCAAGTGTGAAACAGGAAGAAATAGAAAATAAGAACAGAACAATCACAAGTAATGAAATTGAAACTGTGATTAAAAATCTTCCAACAAACAGGGGCTTCCCTGGTGGTGCAGTGGTTGAGAATCCGCCTGCCGATGCAGGGGACACGGGTTCGTGCCCCGGTCATGGAAGATCCCACATGGCATGGAGTGGCTAGGCCTGTGAGCCATGGCCACTGACCCTGTGCATCCAGATCCTGTGCTCCACAATGGGAGATGCCACAACAGTGAGAGGCCTGCATACCACAAAAAGAAGAAAAAAAATCTTCCAACAAAAAAAAGTCCATGACCAGATGGCTTCACAGGTGAATTCTGTCAAACATTTAGATAAAGGCTAACACCCACCTTTCTCAAACTCTTACAAAATATTGCAGAGGAAGACTCCAAAACTCATTTTATGAGGCCCCCATCACCCTGATACCAAAACTAGAAAAAGATACTACAAATAAAGGAAATTACAGACCAATATCACTGAAGAATATAGATGCAAAAATCATCAACAAAATACTAGCAAACAGAATCCAACAAAAGAATTCAACAACACATTGAAAGGATCATACACCATGATCAAGTGCGATTTATCCCAGGGATGCAAGGATTCTTCAATAAAAGCACATCAATCAATGTGATAAACCATTTAACAAATAGAAGAATAAAAAACATATGATCATCTCAATAGTTCCAGTAAAAGCTTTTGACAAAATTCAACACCCATTTATGATAAAAACTCTCCAGAAAGTGGGCATAGAGGGAACCTACCTCAACATAATAAAGGTCATATATGACAAACCCCCAGCAAACATCATTCTCAATGGTGAAAAACTAAAAGTATTTCCACTAAGATCAGGAACAGGCCAAGGATGTCCACTCTCATCTCTATTATTCAACATAGTTTTGGAAGTCCTAGTAATTTCAATCAGAGAAGAAAAAGAAATAAAAGGAATACAAATTGGAGAAGAAGAAGTAAACCTGTCACTGTTTGTAGATGACATGATACTATACATAGAGAATCCTAAAGATGCCACCAGAAAACTACTAGAGCTAATCAATGAATTTGGTAAAGTTGCAGGATACAAAATTAATGCGCAGAAATATCTTGCATTCCTGTACACTAATTATGAAAAACCTGAAGGAAACATTAAGGAAACACTCCCATTTACCATTGCAACAAAAAGAATAAAATACCTAGGAATAAACCTACCTAAGGAGACAAAAGAACTGTATGTAGAAAACTATAAGACACTGATGAAAGAAATCAAAGATGATACAAACAGATGGAGAGATATACCATGTTCTTGGATGGGAAGAATCAATGTTGTGAAAATGACTATACTACCCAAAGCAATCTACAGATTAAATGCAATCACTATCAAATTATCAATGGCATTTTTAACAGAACAAAAACAAAACATCTTAAAATTTGTATGGAGACACAAAAAAATGCAAATAGCCAAAACAATTTTGAGGGACAAAAACGAAGCTGGAGGAATTAGAATCCCTGACTTCAGACTATACTACAAAGCTACAGTAATCAAGACAATATGGTACTGGCACAAATATCAGAAATATAGATCAAGGGAACAGGACAGAAATCCCAGAGATAAACCCACGCACCTATGGCCAACTAATCTATGACAAAGGAGGCAAGGATATACAATGGAGAAAAGGCAGTCTCTTCAATAAGTGGTGCTGGGAAAATTGGACAGCTACATGTAAAATAATGAAATTAAAATACTCCCTAACACCATACAGAAAAATAAACTCAAAATGGATTAGAGATCTAAATGTAAGACTGGACACTATAAAACTCTTAGAGGAAAACATAGGAAGAACACTCTGGCATAAATCACAGCAAGATCTTTTTTGATCCACCCCCTAGAGTAATGGAAATAAAAACAAAAATAAACAAATGGGACCTAATGAAACTTAAAAAACTTTTGCAAAGCAAAGGAAATTACAAAAAGATGAAAAGACAACCCTCAGAATGGGAGAAAATATTTGCAAACAAATCAGCGGACAATGGATTAATCTCCAAAATATATAAACAGCTCATGCAGCTCAATATTAAAAAAAAACAATCAAAAACGGGCCAAAGACATAAATAGACATTTCTCCAGAGAAGACATACAGATGGCCAAAAAGCACATGAAAAGCTACTCAACATCACTAATTATTAGAGAAATGAAAATCAAAAGTACAATGAGGTATCACCTCACACCAGTTTGAATGGGCATTATCAGAAAATCTACAAACAACAAATTCTGGAGAGGGTATGGAGAAAAGGGAAACCTCTTGCACTGTTGGTCAGAATGTAAATTGATACAGCCACTATGGAGAACAGTATGGAGTTTCCTTAAAAAACTAAAAATAGAATTACTTTATGACCCAGAAATCCTACTACTGGGCATATATCCAGAGAAAAACATAATTCAAAAAGACACATGCACCCCAATGTTTATTGCAGCACTATTTACAATAGCCAGGTCATGGAAGCAACCTAAATGCCCATCGACAGATGAATGGATAAAGATGATGTGATACATATATACAATGAAATATTACTTAGCCAAAAAAGAACGAAATTGGGTCATTTGTAGAGGTGGATGGATCTAGAGGTTGTCATACAGAGTGAAGTATGTCAGAAAGAGAAAAACAAATATCATATATTAATGCACTTATGTGGAACCTAGAAAAATGGTACAGATGAACCAGTTTGCAGGGCAGAAGTAGAGACACAGATGTAGAGAACAAACGTATGGACACCAAGGTGGGAAAGGGGCCTAGTGGTGGTGGTGGTGCGATGAACTGGGAGATGGGGATTGACATGTATACACTAATATGTATAAAATAGATAACTAATAAGAACCTGCTGTACAAAAATATAAATAAAACAAAATTCAAAAATTCAAAGAATATAATACCCTAAAAAATATAGAGGTACTGATCTTTTTTCTTTGCAAATTTTCTTTTTTGCTTTATTTATATATTGATATATGATATTGATTAAAAGTATTCAATACATTGTGAAAAGATCACCACAATCAAGCCAATTAATACATCCATCATCTCATAGTTTCCTTTTTAGTGTGAGTATGTTTTTAAGAACACTTAAGATCTTCTCTTTCTTAGGACATGTCAAGTATACCATACATTATTTATGATAATCTCTTACAGTAAACTATAGTCACCATGCTGTACATTAGATCCCCAGAACTTATTCATCTAATAACTGAAACTTTGTATCCTATGACTTACATCTCCCCAGTTTCCCCAGCTTCCACTCCTAATAATAACTGTCCTGCTCTCTGGTTCTATGAATTCAACTATTTTAGATTCCACATATTAGTGGGGTCAGGTAGTATTTGTCTTTCTGGTGTATTTCATTCAGCATGATGTCCTCCGGGTTCATCCATGTTATTGCAAATGGCAGAATTCCCTTCTTTTTGTAAAGGCTTAATAATATCCATCTATTTTTATCTATCTATCTGTCAATCATCTCTCTACCCTAAATCCTCCTTTTCCATTCATCCATTTAGGGTTATTGAGGTAGATTCTATATCTTGGCTATTTTAAATAATGTTTCAATAGGCATGGGGGTACTCACTCATTTAATTTCCTTGGAATATATAACCTGAAGTGGGTTTGCTGTTTTCCTCATACAGTTTTCTGTAATGGTCATATTTACATTTCCACCAATGGCATACAAAGTTCCTTTTTCTCCATATCCTCACCAACACTTGTCATCGTTTGTCTTTCTATTAATGGCCACTCTAACATGTGTGAGGTGATGTCTCATTGTGGTTTTGAGTTGTATTTCCCCTATGATTAGTTATGTTGAACATCTTTTCATGTATCTATTGGCTTGTATGTCTTCCTTTGAGAAATACAAAAAGCCAATAGATACATGAAAAGATGTTCAAATGTCTGTTTGGGTCCTTAGCCCATTTTTAATTGGTTATTTGTTTTCTTTCTGCTATTGAATGGTTGAGTTCTTTATATATTTTGGATATTAACTCCTTAAATATATATAGAGAGAGTTTGGAAATATTTTCCCCCGTTCTGTAGGCTGCATTTTCACTCTTTGTTTCCTTGGTTATGTAGAAGCTTTTTAGTTTTATGTCATTCTGCTTGTCTATTTTTCTTTTTATTGCCAGTGATTTTGCTGTCATATCCAAAAACTTATTACCCAAACCAATGGCAAGAAGCTTTTCTCCTAATTTCATTTACAATAGCAACAAAAATAATACAATAATTTGGAATGGCCTTAATCAAATAGGTCAAATATCTGTGTATTGAAAATTATAAAACATTGATGAAGGAAATTTAAAAAAAAAACACAGATAAGTGGAAACACATCCCATGCCCATGGAATGGAAGAATTAATATTGTTAAAGTGTCTGTACTAACCAAAGTGGTCTATAGGGTAAATGCAGTCCATCTCAAAAATCCCAATGCCATTCTTTACAGAAGTAGAAAAAATAATTCTAAAATATGTATGGAATCACAAAAGACTTCAAATAGCTAAAGCAATCTTGAGCAAGATGAATAAAGCTAGAGGCATCACCCTTTCTGATTTCATATTGTAACTTTGTATGATACTAGCATAAAAACAGATGTGTAGACCAATGGAACATAATAGACTCCAGAAATAAGTTCACACATTTACAATCACCTCATGTTTGACAAGTGTTCCAAGAATCCACAATGGGGAAAGAATAGTCTATTCAATAAATGGTGTTGAGCAAACTGGATATCCATATACATAAAAATGAAATTAGACCTTTGTCTCACATCATAAATAAAGATCAACTCAAAATAGGTTAGATGAAATACCTGAAACATAAAACTACTGGGCATACTGATCTTAATGCTAACTCATTCAAGGCTCATGTCATCTCTGTCCATTAAGTACTGTTTTTACTCCCATTTTACAAGAGAGAAAACTGAGGTAAAGAGTGTTGGATAATTTGCCCAAGATCGTAGTGAAGTGACCTGGGGACAGAATCTGTGTAATTGGTCTCTCAAGTATAGACATTAAAAGAATAACAGTATCAAAAGTCAACTTCAGGAAATGAAGAAAGCATTCTGAAGCTTTAAAAATAATCTTATTAATATTTCAAATTAAGTGGTAGTAGAAAATTGGCTTTTACACAAAAGTAAGATCATGCTCTCATTTTCTGATATTCAGTGCAAGCATAAATATTCATAGCTGTGTACTCCTAGAGTAGAGACTTCATCATATACATCCTGATAATGATTGATTAGAGGAACAGGTGGCATTTGAATGTGACCCTTGGTCCAAACAAGCATATAAGTGTTTGGACAGCAGCCAAAATATCTTCCAAATTTTAGAACCTGTTGAACAGGCAAGTATGAGCTGTTATAATAAGACTTTCTAGGTCATTTCATAAATACTTGTTTGGAAAATTACAGAGGAGCCGAGAATAATTAAAATCCAATTCATTACCAGGTTTCATAAGCAGTATTGTCAATGAATATTAGCCCTATGAAATTAGCATAGAGAAGTTGAAAATGTATGACTCTCACCATAAAATGTTCGTGTTAATATTCTGTGATTTGAACAATGTCATGATGGCTCTTCATTTAGAGTCAAAATGTCCAGGTAATGATATAGTGTGATGGTCATAAAGTGTGAAGGTTAAGATGATTGGACTTCTGGTGCATGGGTTGATTTAACAGGTTTCTTTAGCATTTCCCAGGAGTAGCACTAATTTGAGCTAAAATCTTTTTACCAAATATTTCCTTGCAAGTTGTGTAGGGCACACTCACTACATCTCACTACATGCTTTCTTGAGCTTTTGTTCATAATAACTGCCACGCTGGCTGAGCCCAAGATTTAGCAAGCCCAGTGCTCTGTCACAGTTGTTGGCATGCAGATATGCATGGGGGGGGCACCATGATGCCAGTTGGCTTTCAGCCTCCAGCGTTTAAGAGGACACTCCCAATAAGCCAGTGCCTCTTCTTGCAGTTGTGGATCTGTTTATTCAAAAGGAGTGTATTTGCTTCCCATGTGATAAGCAGGTAAGGGCAAGGAATCCAAGGAAATTACACGCCCTGGTTAAATATAACTATTTAAATATTCAAATTCCTTTGTAGTCAAAAAGGCAACAAGACAAGCTTATAAAGAGAGTTTACTTACACACACACACACACACACACACACACACACACTTTCATGTACACACTCTCATTCATCCAGAGAAGCAGAGAGCTGCCCTGTTCTGTTCTTTACTCTTTGAATATACTAGGACTCTGTGGAGGCTCCATAATTGAGTTATAGCCGTCACCCATATATTAGATTCTAGCCTGAGCCATGGCAAGTCTAAGTAATAGATTGAAAAATACAATTATTGCTTACCTACAGAATTCCTTTGCTTGAGAGGTAAGGCATATATATCAGAAAAGTTGTTGTGGTTTTTTTTTCCCCAGGCCTATTCAATAAATGAACATTACACCAGGATTCTTACACAGAGTATCTTTGAAATGGGTTTTGTATTGATTTTTGTAACTACCCTGTTAGATGACGTTATCCCTTAGTGTGTCAGGTTTAGACCGGTACCCTGGAGCAGGTCATTGAAGTGATAACTGTCATTTGGAAGGACAGAAAAGCAATCATAGCTTTTTCATTACTTACTGTTTTCCCCCTGCAAGTGTGGGATCATTTGACATATTATGGCATCTGTGATTTAAGCTGCATTCTGAAATTAAGTGTTAGAATATCACACTCTGGGTTGAGGAAAATAAACTTGATGTCAAAGAACCACAGGCCCGTGAGTCACACATACCCAGGATCCCCTCAAATTTCAAGAAAGATGGGTTGTTAGCTATATAAATAAATGTACACTTCTATCTGAAAAGTGATGCATGAAAAGCAGAATTAATCCAGTAAACCATAATTCCCTCAGGTGTTTTTTTTTTTTTTTAATTTTATAACTATTCTGGGAAAACACTAAAAACAACAAGACCAGTGCTATCACAGACATAGATTAAAAGCACACGCATTTTTGAAATTCTAATATTTAATGGTAACCATGTTTAAATTGTATGCATTTCATGAAAAATAATTTTTTTCCTGACAATCATAGTTGTTCAGTCCAACCTAAAGACATGAGGGCAGCCAAAAAATAAATAAATAAAAGTGTAACACACCAAACAACCATTTCTAAGAGTGACCAAGAAGAATCAAGGGGTAGAAAAGCAACATATAAAAAGCAGATCCATACAGAATGGTGCCAACTGTCCTTTCAGGGCCCACAATGTGACTCGCTCAGGGGTCCAGCCCAGCCCCAGCATGAACTGTGCTGCAGGAATCAGGGTGACTGACCTTGAACACTACACAGGTGGAGGGGGTTCCCAGAAGCCACACCCTAAGGAGTGACATGTGTCACAACTTGGACTTCAGTGGTTCATTCTTCCAGAGAACTTTGCGTGACTTTCCTTTCATTCAAACCACTGGGTCAGCTCCAAAAAGTGTGATTTTTAAATAATTAATGTTTTCTCACCCACATTATTTCTGGCAATACTCCTGACTAAATATGCCCACCTGAGTCATTCTCAACTTGAAATTTCCAAAATATCCACTCCCTCAACCTTAATTAACCATCCAATAGTAGCTCTCACTCATTTCTCTACCTCTCTATTTCCATATCCTGGCCTCTTCCTATTCTTTATTTCACCACAATCTTGTTTTTCCTTTAACTAAGACCACCGTTCCCTTGAAACTTGAAAGGAGGTAAAAACATTCTTCTTGTTAAATTAAATATCTCCTTGTTGAACTTTCACTTCTCATTCACTTGGCTTTTCTCCACTGTTACACCTATACCATTCCTCTTGAACTTTCTTCTTCTATCATGTTGCAAAGAGTATGTTCTCTTGTTTCTGTTCTTATTTTTCTGGCTATTCTTTAAAAAAATGTATTGCACATATTATTTTCTAGTGTTGCCTTAAATATTGCATTGGTTATCTATTGATGCATAACAAATTACCCCAAAACTTAGCAGCACCTGTATTATCCTACATGTTGTGGGTCAGGAATCTTGGCATGACTTAACTGAGTCCTCTCTTTCAGAGATTCTCACATGGTTGCAAGCAAGGTGTTGGCTGAACCTGAGGTCTCACCCAAAGGCTGAACTGGGGAGGAAGCTGATTTGAAGCTGGAATAGCTATTGGTAGAATTCAGTTTCTCAATGGCTTTTGGACTGAGAGCAATCCAAGAAGGCAATAGGGCTATTCTGCTAGCAAGAAGATAGTAACTGTATTTTGTTACCTAATCAGAGATATAACATCCCCACAACCCTGCTACCTTCTATTGGTTAGAAGCAATTTTATACATGGGGAGGGCATTATACAAGGCCATGGATACCAGGAGGCAGAGACAATGGGATCAATACTGGAGATAGCCTATGACAAATATTGTTTTTTCTGCTGTTCTGGGTTAAATACTTTTCTCACTGTATTCAGCTGTGTTTAACTATAACCTGTATTCTCTGTTGAATCATAAAAGTAACATTCATTTAAACACTATCATGAGTTCTGGTCCCCTTTTTCTAAATTTGGCCCCGTTTTCTAAATATTGAGTTTGGGGAGGTGCCAGCACCTCCCCAAACTCAATATTTCCACGGCTGGACATGTCATCAGCTACTCCCTCCTACCTCTCACTTTGCCACCGCACACTCCACAAACCTCCTCTTGTTTCTGCCAGTATATGTGCCACCTTGGTGACTTTCTAGCCAGTTGGTGACACAGAAATGTGAACATGAACATCATTGTTGACCACTCTGTCTTCCTCATCTTACTAACATAACCACCAACATGGAAGTTCTAATCAAGAGCCCTTCTGGATTCCATCTCCCATCTGGATACCCATCAGCACTCCCTTGGTGTAGATCACACACTTTTTGCCATGTCTGCTCAGATGTCACCCTACTGTGTCTCTAGTATCCCTGCCCATGTTATTGTTTCACACACCCCCACCATATCACTCTAAAAAGCAAATATCATCACATTACCCTCTTGCTTAAGAATCCTTTATTAACACTTTATATCATCTTGATGGTGATGTCCAGACACCTTGAACATGGTAACAGGACCTCCACGGCCAGGTTCTATCTGTCTTTCTGGACTCATCTTCCCTCAAACCCCAACTTCTATCTCCCCCAGCTAAGAGGAACCACTTGCACTTTTCTCAAAGTTTGGAATTTTTTTTGTATTTGCACACATACTTTTCACTGCCTGCACCACTTGTCCCTTCCTAACTGGCTTTATGTGGTCATCCCTAGGGGCTTTTCCTCTGGGATACTAAAACAGGCACTGCTTCCCCTTGTATCCTGGGCTTGCTTTTATCTGGGTACATATAGAACTGTATCACACACCACAATGTAAAAACAGGTCTGCTTTTTTTTAGGTTGTTTGTTTTTTGTTTCTTTGTTTTCCACACCTTGACATACTTGTAGGCAGGTTTCTTATTTCACTTATTTCTCCATCTCAAATATTGAGCCCTGTGCCCTACATATCTGATAGTATTAAATAAGCATTTAATTGGTTTTGAATGGTTTAATACCCTTTCAAGTGCACCATTTAACCCTACACTCTCAAAAATTCCATCATGTCCCATTAACTACTGGGGAAGATGATTCTGTCAAGTTCATCAGATGAACTATTTACTGAAATTGACATGTGTGGGAATAAATTAGTACCCAGAAAAAGAAAAAAAGAGGAATTAAGTATAGATGCAAATGTACAATTTGATTATCTACATACTTTTCCCCTTAGACAATCATATGGTTTAGCATTTAGTTTATTTTAAAAAGCAAAATAAAATATACTCTACCACTTTCCAAGAGGCAGAAATTAGGTAATAGAAAAATAAAGCAACCAAAATATTGGTTATACATCAGTGTTGAGATTTTAGGCCACATCCTATAAGTGATTCCAGTAAAATACCATTGGAATTTCTACCATTTATAAACTGGATTTGACAAAATAATTGTTAGCAAGATTTTCAGGTGAAAAACCTTCTAAAGAGCTAGCTCCTAGAAAAGTTTTGAGATATAGACATGATAATTTTATTTTACCTAAAGACTATCTAGCAGTGAATTTAAATATTCTATTATTTTAGAGGGATGTAATTGCAAATAATTTTAGAAAAAAATTTAGTTAGGAACCCAAGCCACCTTATTAACAATGCTTAAGTAATGACCATTTTTAAAGTCTGAACTGATGATTCAGACACAGAAAGACAATGTTACAAACATTTGTTTCAGTTGAGTGCTTAGGCCTGCCTGTAAGAAAATATTCTCTGTTCTATCCTGGGAATTTATTTCTTCTAGCAGCTGAACTCAGCTATGAAGTTATATATAAATAGATGATATCTGAAGTTTTGAAACTCTAAATAAGGTTCATAAGGAAATTATTTTTTACTTCTTTCAACCATATTGTATGATACTACGGCATCTTTTCTGTAGAGTGAATGTATGCTTTTTCAAATGTTTCAACTGAATTAACAAAAGTATGCATTTTAGCATAAGTATCTCCTTCAGAACTTGATTTCAAAAGTATATCTAAGTAACTTAAACTCTGTATTTATTATCTTGAATAGAAACACAGAGGATTATCATTCAAAAATTTCACAATATGCTCTGATCCATGGTGTGTCCCTAACTTACGATGGGCCTTTTAAAAGAGATCATCCTTCTAGGCACAGACACGGCTCCCAATTGAAACTGGAGGATGTGAGCGTCTCTGTAAGGCTCTGCACATGCAGGCTTCCATCATGCACTTAAGCCAGCAGTGTGGCTCTCTTCATGGATTTTCTTAATCAGTTCATCTCCATTCAGGAATGTAAAAAGAATTTAAAATAGCTTTACTTGGACTGCAAAACTGGGCAAGAAAAGATTATAACAAATCTTTTCAGAATTTCTATTATGTTTCAATTGGTCTTTTTAAAAACTGGGGTGGGGGAAGGTGAAAAGAAAACTTTAAGTGGCACTTAGAAAAGGTTTCAAATTTGGCTGAATATAGGTTTTTGTTTTAGCCACAAATGCAAATAGAATAAGCCAACAAATAAGTTTTCCTTAATCTTTGAAAATTATAAAGGCACACATGAAAACCTATTTACTAGAACCTTGTCAATGTAGTAAATGGGAAGGATAACTAATTTTAATAAAGCTTAACTATTAATGGAGTCAAGTCTTCCGGAATTGTATAGTGAGTAGCTCGGCAAATCCTCTGCCACAAAGTCAATGATCATATTGGGCAAAATTCATTTCAGGACTCTAGACATTAACCAAATGTATACAAAAATTAATAAGCAATCATTCAAGAAAAACTATCCAACCTTGAGTAAGAGCAGTGGAACTCTGTGTCCTTCTTGTCTAGAAATGTTCCCATCTCACCCTTGATTCATTAGCACAGGGATTTTTGGGAGCGTTGACCTGTGAGCTCAGTAGCTTTGCTGCTGGAAGAAACTGACTGGAACAGAGCACAGAAAAACCCATGTCCATGGTGGTCATTGGAAACAACAGCCATCTTAGTGGAAAACAAATGGGGAAACAAATGGTACAGTCTTAGTTGTGATCCTGACTGGGGCAAGAAACAGATCAGCAGGCTAGCCAGAAATTTAGCAGGGAGATATAATCAATAAGGCATATGGAGGCTTTATAAGCTTATAAGCTTTCTAAGGTCCCACATAACTCTGGCAGTCTAAAAGTTTCAGGGGAAAATAACTTGGGACAGACTTTTTAACAGCCTAGTTTGAATGTGCTCTCCAACGTACACACAGATCCATCAGCAAATCATGTAAGTCTTGTTGGCTCAAGGTATTTGAACAAATCCACTAAAGAATCATTGATTGATGACTAAGCTATGCTGATATAACATGACCCAAAAATTAAATTAAAATCAAAATTTAAAATAAAAATAAGAATTAAACAACAAAACTCAGCAGAGACATTGGTGGCTGCACACTGCTAGACAGACAGACTTTATAGAATATATCCAGGGAAGTTATTAATCAGGTAAAAAAATCAACAACAATGATTTCCAGCGTGGATATGGGTAGATCCCAGGGTGAGACAAGAATCCAGAATTATGACATTATTACCTACAGTATCCAATTTTTAAGAAATATATCTATGAGACATTCAAAGAAACAGGAACAAAATTAGTCAATTGAGAATTTCTCTGAGGGGGTCCAGATGTTGGACTTAGAAAGAAAATTTATGGTCACAATAACTCATCAAATAGAAATCATCAAATATAAAATAAAGGAATGCATATCACAGAAAATAATGATGTAGGTACTGTGGAGACAATAAATTTGAGATATTAGGAGAAAAGTATCAATGAAATTCATGATATATCAATAGAAATTATTTAATTTGGAGAACAAAAAGTAAATGCATGAAGAAAAATGAGCAGGTGAGATAGGCAGCTAAAACACAGATCTAATCATAAGGTTACAGAATATTTCCCCTCTGTACAATTTTTCACTCCATCAACAAGTCTCCAGTATAATAACAGAGCATCACAGATGAAAGAACTACAATATGCAGACCCTCTCTAAGAAGGAGTAATTAGGAAAAACTCAACTCAAGAAAAGAGACAAACACAAGGACTCTATGGGGCACTGAAGCCTCTGTCACCTACAGCCACAGCAAGCATTTAAAATAGCCCAGTTCCTAGTTGAATTAACAAATCTTCACACTGAAGGCCTATTAACTCATTTCCTAATACCTGATGCAGTATGCCTGGCTTTCAACAAAAAATAATTACAAGTCATGTCAAAAGGCAAGAAGAAAACACAATCTGAAGAGACAAAGCAGTCATAAGAAGCAGACTCAGATATGCCACAGGTATCAGAGTATTCACACAGGGAACTTTAAAAGACCATGATTAATATGTTGAGAGATTTAATGGAAAAGGTAGACACTATGCAAGAATAGATGGACAGTGTAAACAGAGATGGGATGACCTAAGCATGATCAAGAAGAGATGCTAGAAATCAAGCACACTGTAATAGAAACAGAGAATTCCTGACAGATACATCCTTAGACTGGGTATGACCAAGAACTGAAATAGTAAACTTGAAGATATGTCAATAGAAGCTTCTCAAACTGAAATGCAAAGAAAATGAAGAATGAAAAAAATAAAAAACACATAACATTCAAGAATCATGGGGAAATTGCATAGTCAAAGTATAGTTGGAATTCCATATGAGAAAAGAAAATGGGATGAAAAAAATATTTGAAGTAATAATTGCTTAACCTTCTAATATTAATAACACACACCAAACCACAGATGAAGGAAGCTCAGGGAACACCAGCAGTTTAAATACCACAAAATATATATATATATATATATATATATATATATATATATGTATATATATATATATATATATATATGCTTAGGCATATCTAATTCAAATTGCAAAGAACTGTGGACAAAGACAAAATCTTGAAAGGAAGATAAATGGGGAAAGTATTTTACCATAGAAGAACAAGACTATGAATTACAGCAGACATCTTATTGGGTGCTGTATAAGCAAGAAGAGAGTGAAATGAAACTGCAGCATATGGGTAAGTAAAATGTAGATAGTATAATCTTTTCAACAAATGTTGCTGGTAGAATTGAACATTTATATGCAAAAAGTAAATGGATAAAAATAAATATATATGTGGATGTGTGTGTGTGTGTGTGTGTGTGTATATATATATATACACACACACACACACACACACATACACAAACTTAGACACCAATCATGTACTTTTCACAAAAATTAACTCAAAATGGATCATAGACCTGACTATAAAATGCAGAATTATAAAATTCTTACAGTACATAGGAGACAAGCTAGTTGTCCTTGGGTTTGGCGATGAGTTTTTAGATCTAAAGCAAAAGTACTACCCAGAAAAGAAAAAAATAATACTCTAGTTTTCATCAAAACCAAAACTTTCTGCTCTGCTAGACACTGTTAGGAGAATGAAAAGACAAGCCACAGATTGGGAGAAAACATTTGTAAAACACCTATTTATAAAGGACTTTCATCCAAAATATAAAAAGAACTCTTGGGCTTCCCTGGTGGAGCAGTGGTTGGGAGTCTGCCTGCCAATGCAGGGGACACGGGTTCATGCCCCGGTCCAGAAGGATCCCACGTGCCGCGGAGTGGCTGGGCGCATGAGCCATGGCCACTGAGCCTGCGCGTCTGGAGCCTGTGCTCCACAATGGGAGAGGCCACAACAGTGAGAGGCCTGCGTACCACAAAAAAAAAAAAAAAAAAAAAAAAAAAATAAATTTTAAAACTTAAAAATAAGTAA
The DNA here is from genome assembly GCF_008692025.1 of Phocoena sinus. Taxonomy (NCBI): domain Eukaryota; kingdom Metazoa; phylum Chordata; class Mammalia; order Artiodactyla; family Phocoenidae; genus Phocoena; species Phocoena sinus. The sequence goes on along the minus strand of NC_045765.1, from coordinate 170,825,579 downwards.
TAATAAATGACACAATTAAAAAGCGAGCAAAAGATATGAATAGACACTTCATCCAAGAAGAGAACAGTGTTTCAAATAAGTACTTGAAAAGATGCTCATTATTATTTGTCATTAGTGGAATGCAAATTAAAACAACAGTGAAATACCACCACGTATCTTATTAGAATGGTTACTTTTTTAAAAAATGAAATGATACAATACTAATTGCTGGTGCAAACTCTCATTCACTGATGGTCACTTTGGAAGATGGTTTGATAGCTTCTAACAAAAATAAACACTTTTACCATGTGATCTAGAAATCTTACTCCTAGATATTGACCCAACAGATTTGAAAACTTATATCCACACAGAAACTTGCAAAACGTGTCTATAGCAGCTTTATAATCATCAAAACCTGGAAGGAACCAAGACATCCCTCAAATTTAATGAATAAACAAATTGTGGCATATCCATACAATGAAATATTATTCATCACTCAAAAGAAATAAACTATCAAGCCACAGAAAGACACAGATGAATCTTAAATGCATATTGCTGGGAGAAAGAAGTCAGTACGATAAGGCTATATATATTGAATTATGTCACTTATACAACATCCTGGGGAAAAGTCCAACTTTTTATAGAGATAACAATAACAGTACCATTTTCCAGGAGTTCAAGGAAAAGGAGGAGGATTGAATAGGTGAACCATAGGTTCACTATTTTTCATGATGGTAAAACTGTTTGTTATAATGCTGTAAAGGTTTATCCATGACATTGTGACAAACCCCATAGAACTTGACAGTAAAAAAGTGAATCATACGGCATGAAAATTAAAAAAAAAATTGAAGATATTGTGGGATCACAGCATGTGATGAGAAAAAGCAATATAAGTGTGGTAAAATGTGTGAAACAAATTCACTGCAAGGGGTGAAGAAAAAAGTGATGACCTGGTAACTTGGAGAAAGAATGAGGTCCATAAAACTGAAGGCAAAATGAGCTGCACTTTACCTTAGTGGATGGAGTCTTTCTTTTCTTCCCCTGCACAGGGCTGTGGGCTAGCATTTCTGATAGCCCTATACCTGTGTACTCAGATGGAAGAAATAGGCATAGATGGCGAATGGTGTTCACCAGGTTTCTCACTGTCAGAGCAGGAGGTTATGAAAGAAAAAGGAGGAAGCTAGAACGACCCCATGGCTAGAATGACCCCATGTGTTAATTGATTAAAGTTGGATATCAGCATGATCGCTTGTTCAGCTTCATATAGGTATGGATAACTACATGTAGAAATACTTTAGATGTATGCACATACATGTGTTAGTATACACACATATATCTTCCTTACTGTGTCAGCTGAAACTGCCTAGAAACACCAAAACCCCAGTAGCAACAAACGTAACTCACTCCCAGTTCTTAGATTCTATTAACATTCTCCAATTAAAAAACAAAACAGGGCTTCCCTGGTGGCGCAGTGGTTGACAGTCCGCCTGCCGATGCGGGGGACATGGGCTCGTGCCCCGGTCTGAGAGGATCCCACGTGCCACAGAGCGGCTGGGCCCGTGAGCCATGGCTGCTGAGCCTGCGCGTCTGGAGCCTGTGCTTCGCAACAGGAGAGGCCGCAACAGTAAGAGGCCCACGTACCGCAAAAAAAAAAACAAACAAAAAAAACAAAGCTAGAACTCTTTAGAGAAATGTCTGATTTAAGGACTGGGGCAGAAAATGAGAGAGAGAGAGAGAGGAAAAGAGAGAGAGGGAGAGAAAGAGATCAAAGCATCGTGTAGTTCCAGAAAGTAAGACTGTGCTCATAACAAAATAAATCCCATGACAGCAGAAGTATGTCAAAAAAACACAAGAGCCAACTGAGAGAGCTCCCAATGGCCAAAGCTGAAACAGTTTGAGCAATGAAATCAATAACATAGTTTGACTCTAACCCAAAATATAAAATGAATATTCATGCTTTGTGTCTTAGCTTGAGATGTTCTAACAGGATATCATAGACTGTGTGTCTTAAACAATAGACATTGATTTTCTCACTGTTTTGGAGACTGGAAGTTCAAGATCAGGGTGCCAGCACAGTTGAGATCAGGTGAGGGCCATCCTCCAGGTTGCAGATGACCAACTTCTCATTCTACCTTCACATAGTAGAGAGAGAGGAGAAGCAAGCTTCTCCTGACTTTAGTAAGGGTGCTAATCCCATTCATGTGGGATCCACCCTTCTGGTTTCCTCTTTTCACCTCCCAAAGGCCCCACCAGCTACTACCATCACATTGGAGGATAGAGTTTCAACATAGGAATTTGAGGACACAAACATTCAGAAGTTGATACTGATATACATAAATGACTTTTTTTTAATTTGAAGTAGAGTTGATTTACAATGCTGTGCCAATCTCTGCTGTACAGCAAAGGGACTCAGTTTTACACATAGAGACATTCTTTTTTAAACATTCTTTTCCATTATGGTTTATCGCAGGAGATTAAGTATAGTTCCCTGTGCTCTACAGTAGCACCTTATTGTTTACCCATTCTAAATGTAGTATTTTGCATCTACTAGCCCCAAACTCCCAGTGCGTCCCATAAATGATTGAATAAATAGATAGATGTGGGAGAAGAGACGAATAACCTTTGTGGAAGAATCCGAATTAATTAATGTGGATACTTTTGTCTCAAGAAGGTGGATCATGACTCCCCATTACTTAAGTGTTGGCTGTGCATTGCTACTTCCTCTCAAAGAGTACAGGGCAGAGAGGAGGGAAAAGGCAGTGATTTTGTGGCAGAGAATCCTGATAAATATTACTTTAGCCAAATGATCAATACCAGTAGTGACCAGTTGTGTTGATAGCATGTGCCTTTGATAAGCTGTGAGGAGAATGGTCCTTGACCTTTGAGACCTTCATCACAAAACACATGATCTCAGCCTGATCATGAGCAAAGCATCAGACAAATCCCTATTGGGGGACCTTCTACAAAATACTTAACCAGTAGGCCCCCAAAACTGTCATCAAAACAAGGGGAGTCTGAGGAACTATCACAGCCAAAAGGAGCTTGAGGAGACATGATGACTAAATGTGATGCCGGGTCCTGCATGGGATCCTGGATCAGAAACATTTTTGATGTCTGTGCTAGAGACTTAAAGTGTGTGTGTTTCAGGGAGTGAGGGGGGTTTCAGGGTCTGTGGACTGTGCACTGGAAAATAAAAATAACGCTGTGTTAAAGGAATTGAGCTCAATAGGCATTTATTTTTAAAAATTTCATGTCTATTGGTTATTACAGAGCTCTTGATTTATCAAAACTTATATTCATTTTTTACCCTTATCATTGTTATGAAAACCACAGTCCTGGACATCCTGGCTTTGCTCTTCCATACTGTGAATAATTTATACGTTGTTAAGTCAAAGGAGCTTGTCTTTATGTTTTGACCTTTTAACTCTACCTCTGGTTCCTTTCTGACTAAAGATAAAGAGAAAAAGGTTGAGTAATATAAAAGTATATTTAAATAGCCTCCTTTCAGATCTCCTTCACCTAAAGCTTTATTTTCATGCCAGTAGTAAGGGCGATCTCTGCCCTTACACACAGTCTCAAATACCAAGAGTTCCACTCAGAGAGCGAGGGTAAGTCATGCTGGCAATGTCATTTAGTTATTTATCATTTACTAAGTATTAGAGCTGCATTTTCTATTTTCATCCAATCAATTTTAGTAAAAAGATGTAGTTCTCTTAAAACATTTGTCAAGGGACTTCCCTGGTGGCACAGTGATTAAGAATCTGCCTGCCAAAGCAGAGGACATGGGTTCAATCCCTGGTCCAGGAAGATTCCCACATGCCATGAAGCAACTAAGCCCCTGTGCCACAACTACTGAGCCTGCTGCTAGAACCCGCAATCCACAATTACTGAGCATGTGCACCTTAACTACTGAAGCCCTCACACTTAAAGCCTGTGCTCCTCAACAAGAGAAGCCACTGCAATGAGAAGCCCGGCACTGCAACAAAGAGTATCCCCCCACTCACCACAACTAGAGAAAGCCCGAGTGCAGCAATGAAGACCCAACACAGCCAAAAATAAATAAATTTAAAAAAATAAAATTAAATTAAAAAAAACAAACATTCGTCAAGTCCTTACTGTGTGTCAGGCTCTGTAGAACCAGGGAATTTAGAGATGATTAGCCTTTCTTTAAGGGAATCACTGCAGGTGCATTACAGATGTATCCTGGCAGCTGTGTAACTGAGCAAAGCTACACATGGGGCCCAAGGTGAGGAGGGGCAGACCATAAGGCAAATGTGCCTGTGAGTCCAAGTGACAGGTGGGACTTATGACACAGTAGGGATTTGGACTTGATCCTATTGACACCACTGTCAGAAGCTGGATAGATGCAAACCTGTGTGTGACCTCCTCAGAGTTTTACTTAATGATAGCACTGTGGTGGTGGAGTGAAGATGGGATTTGCTTTCTCCCGTTGGAGTCAGCAAGAGGAGATAAGAATCAGGGAAATCAGTTGAAAGGTCACTTCTGTGGCCAAGAACATGGTGAAGATCAGCCCTAAGACAGAGGGCAGGGAAAACACAGAAGTCTTAGGTGTTTATGAGGTAACGTCACCAGTTCTTGGTTATCAGAGGAAAGGCTGAAAATGAAGACGAGAGTATGAATCCCAGGTTGCTGGCAAAGGAGATGAGGATGGTGCTGGGTGGGTGGTGATGTCATCCGCCACCAGGAGGAGGACCACATGGGCCCATGGGAGGAGGAGGATGAGCTCGGCTTGGTTCTTAGTTGAACTAAGATGAACTTGAGAGACCGGTATGGGGGAGGGGATGTGATTGCATACCGCTATGTAGTCATGTTTGAATCTATTAGACAGTACATATTTATTAAAATTTGAGGAAAATGTAAGATGGCATGAAAATGACAACTTATAGATTCAGCAGAAACTGGATGGCTGAGAACTAGAGTGAGTGACTTGAGAAGTATCACCAGCCACAGTGTTTGTGGACGTCAGGCTGGGTGCATTTGTTCTGGGGGCTCAGATCCAGGCTATGACACCCTAAGACAGAAACTCATCCCTCTGCATCTAGTTTACTGTGTGTAATTGTATTTTATGGAAATCTTCAAATATACATATATGTCTAAAAAGCTTATAGATATGCCAACATATAAAACCGTACAGTGGAATACTACTCAGCTGTAAAAAAGAACAAACTTTTGCCATTTGTGGCAACATGAGTGGACTTGGAGGACATTATACTAATTAAAATAAGTCAGACAGACAAATACTGTATGATATCACCTATATGTGGAATCTAAAAAATACAACAACCCAGTGAATATAACCAAAAAGAAGCAGACTCACAGATACAGAGAACAAACTAGTGATTGCCAGTGGGGGAGTGAGAGACACAAAGTATTGGGTGTAAGACAAGCTCAAGGATATATTTTACAAAATGAGGAATATAGCCAATATTTTGTAATAACTATAAATTAAAAACAACCTTAAAAGTTACATAAAATAATAAATAAACAAACAACATCACAGGAAAAAAAAAAAAACTGTAGCAGTACTTCTCTTTTTAAAAAGAAGTGATAACTGAGGAGTCCCCCAGCTCTAATAAAGGAAGTTTATTTTGGTGGAACAGATGATTCCTACTTAAATGAACTCTCATTTCAGTCCCTTGCAATTCTCCCATGAACTTGACACACTATCAACCTAAACCTAAAATAAAATTTGCCATGTGTTTGTTTGCTGGGATGTGATTTCCTTGCAATATCTTTGTTCCATTCAAAGAATATTGATTCCCTCATATATTTCAACAACTACATGATGCAGTGTTCACCTGTTACAAAGCAGGATTGTCCGTCCACATGGTCACAGGCATAAGTTTGCTTAATGTTGAGGTTATCGATTTTTTTTAAATCAGAGAAGCCTGAAGAGTTTATCAAGGATATTCATTTAAAGTAGTGTTGGTTTATCGATGCCACTATTTCCATTTGTTTCCACCAAGCCCTGAAGAGTGAGGTCAGTAGCATCTTCTATTTCACACTTGTTCTAAACAGTCATAGAAAACCACAAACGGCTTGATACTATCTCCCCATGACCTTTCAGAATCCAGCCCAGCCACTTGACATGTCACTTGGATGAACCACAGAAGGCCTGCAGAAGGACAACTAACAATCTCACACAGACCTTGAAGTAATCAGTCTTCTTTTAAACAAGGCTCTATTTTATTTTCAGGTTACATAAAAAAGAATGCAAGAAACTTGCTGAAGCAATTTAAAAAAGAAGAGCAGAGAGAAACCAAGCACCAGAATCACAGGCTTCAGGCACCAGAAGTCAGGTATCCCCAGGTCCCATTTTCTAGGAAGAGGTTTGAATATTAGGATTACAGATGACTTATTTTCTATTACTGTAGGGTTTTAAAATTTCATTTAAGAATTAAGTCATATTTTGGAGTGAATAAAATAAAATAAAGGAAAAAATCAATACAACAAAAATATTTCTAGAATCCATCTTCTTTCTTTCTGGTTGACACTGAGCTCTTTTTTTTTTTTTTTTTTTTTTTTTTTTTGCAGTACGCGGGCCTCTCACTGCTGTGGCCTCCCTCGTTGCGAAGCACAGGCCCCGGATGTGCAGGCTCAACGACCATGGCTCACGGGCCCAGTCACTTGGCGGCATGCGGGATCCTCCCGGACCGGGGCACAAACCCGTGTCCCCTGCATCGGCAGCTGGACTCTCAACCACTGTGCCACCAGGGAAGCCTTGAGCTCCCCTTTTTTTTAGAAACTTCTCTGATCTTTGTTCAGATTTATCCTCCCCTCTTTTGCTCTCTCCCCACCTCTACCCTGAAAAAAAAAACAAAGCAGAAAATTATCTTCTTAGAAAATATATATTTCTATTTGATAATCAGCTCAAAATTCAGCTTTAAAGTGAAATAAGAAATACACACAGTTAGGTGCTGTTACAGGTTGAATTGTGTTCCCTCTAAAATTTATGTTGAAAACCTAATGCGTGTACCTTAGAATGTGATCTTATTTGGAGGTAGGGTTTTTGAAGATATAATTAATTAAAATGAGGTCATTAGGGTAAGTCAGTCCTAATCTTCTGTAATTGGTATACTTTTAAAAAGAGGAAATTTGTTCACAGACATGCATGCACACAGACAGGACACCAGGTGAAGATGGAGGGAGAGATCTGGGTGACACATATACACACCAAGGAACACACCAAAGTTTGCCAGTGAACCACCAGAAGCTAGGCTTCCAGTTCAAGGACTTTGCATTTCTCATTTCTTCCCCATCTTCCAGTGTCTAATCCCGCATCTGTTACACTTAAGTGATCCATAATTATTTGTTAAGTTATGTGATTCTTTGGAAACATTTGGGGTATTCCATCTCTAGAATATTCTTAGAATGCATAAGAATGTTCTTTCCATGTAGCTTTCTAGTATTCATGCTCTGCTCTGTTAGATCAGGAATCACCTGTACTGCTAATCCTCGCCTAAATATCCACAGGCTTTGGATATTTTGCAGTCAAACATTGCCATCCCAAATTTTTATCCTCCAGTATCTTGTATAACACACGGCAAAGAGTGAGTTCTCAACAACTGTGAAGAATGAGTCTTCCTTTTTTTATGTTTGTCACTTGCATCTCCTTTATTCGTCGATTGGTATCATATATCTGTGCATAAATATTATATATTTTTCATAGTCTAAGTCCCTTGGTGAGACATGCCATTGTTTTGCAGATACTTACGCCTCAGTCTTCTATATTTTCTAGTTTATTTTGAGCTCAAATAGAAGAGCTTCTGTAAAAGCCAAATAAGCATCTATCAAATAGACCCTTCACATATAATGACTACAATCTCTAGATTAAAAAAAAAAAAAAAAAACTACTTGAGTGAACAAAACAGTTGAATATGGAGCAGGATAAATACATGGAAGGAGAGACTGTTAAGAATAACTGCTATTTTATAGTTTTTGTTTGAGGACAGGCTATATTCAATGTAGTATTTTGTGGCTAAAATCCTCATAGGAAATATGCAACTTCTCTACATAGAAAAACCAGATGAATCAGTGATTGGCTTCAAGCCAAAGAATATGGCCTAAAAAGAATACATTTTGAATAATTACTCTGTTTTCCAAATTTATCCTGAAGCTACAGAAACTAAGACATTATGATATTGATGTAAGCAGAGTCATATAGTATCAATATACTTTAATGGGACAGAATTGAGAATACAGAAGCAGACACACTCACGTATGTCCGGTTGATTTCCAACAAACTTATCAAGACAACTCAATGAGTAACAGAGGGCTTTCTCAGGAGATGATTCTTAAAATGATTATTCATATAGAAAAAAAAAAAAAATACTGAACCTTACCACACAAGATACTGCAAGATCAAATGGATGGAGTCAATGAGATGGAATATATAAAACTAAACATAACAACTAGAACTATAAGATTTTGAGGAGAAAAAAATAAGAGAAACCCTGTTTCAAGGAAGACAAAGATTTCCTAAACATTTCATAAACTGTAACACATTAAGAAAAACTAATATATTGGACTTTATCCAAATTTTAAAAACCCTGCATTTTCAAAGAACTATTAAGGGAAAGAAAAGTCTGTCCATGGGGAAATATTTACAAAATATAAATTAGATAAAATATCTTCACAATATATTTAAAAATCCTCACACCCTAATAGAAAAGGGAAAAACAAACCAATGAAAAAATGAACAAATATTTGGACAGATACCTGTCCATTGAAGGCATACAGGGTAGACATGCAATTGAAAAGATGTTCCATATTATTTATCATCAGTGAAATGCAAATTATGAATAAAGTATTCGTAACAGCCCCCAAATGTAAAAAAAATCATATGACCATCCAAAGGTAAATCAATAAACAAAATGTGGTATATTGATATCACAGGGTACTCCTCAACAATTAAAATAAAAAAGTTCTACTGAAAAATGCAACAAGATGATGCTCTTCAGAAGGTTTTCCTTGAACAAAATAAGGAACAAAAGAGTGCATACCATTTGTTTCCATTTATGTAAAATTTGGAAACAGAGAAAACTAATCTTCAATGCCAGAAAGCTGAATAGTAATGTTCTGGGCCTAGAAGTGGGCTTTAAGATTGGTTCCCAAGGGGAATACGAGAACTTTGGGGGTGATAGGAATTTCACTACCTGTTTATAGTTACCTTACATGAATGGACAATTTTCAAAACTCATCAAACTGTACACACAAAACGGGTGCAAAAATTACATGTCAATGTACCTGATTAAATTAAAAATGAAGAGTCAGTCATTTTCCATACACCAAACAGAGTTTCCAGAAGAGGCATGAGAATACCACTCTCTTGTCTTATTCCTGATGCTCCTGAAGACTGTTCCCAATAGACTGAGATAGAAAGCTGGAGAAACAAATCTGGGCAAACGTTGGTCCCCTGACTGCCATTCCCTGGGGTCCTGGTTGGGTAGCAAACTTCCAGCCATCTCAACTTCACATTTCTGAGCACTGTCCTTGTCCCCCTAAGTAAAGCCAATGTGTTAGGGCACTGCTTTTGTAGAAGCCACCAGCATGACCTGCAGCAGGTGGTAAAACCAGCTGACTCAGACAGCTCTCCTGCTCAAGGACAATCAGCCCACTTCTTTTAGCACATTCACAAATATTCCTTTGGTATGATTAAAATACCTGTAATGCACCCTTTATATCTGGCTACATATGCCTATGCACCCTGGACTTCTTCAGAAAACACGCATCCTGTAGGATTTATTCAAGGCAGAACAGAGACATTGACATAAATTTTAAAAAATATTTCATGGGAGGGACTGACAATTTTTAAATCTGTTTCATAGCATCCTATTCTTTTAATGTCTGTACAAAAACAATTGTTCATGTTCTGTCCTCATGGATGGATGTGTAGTGTCATGAGCTCTCCACTTGCTGGGCTAAGAGCTACAGCTACTATGTTGAGTAATAATACATGACAGATCCGTTCTTTTGTGGAATTTTGAACTTAAAAAAAGACAAACAAGGGCTTCCCTGGTGGTGCAGTGGTTGAGAGTCCACCTGCCGATGCAGGGGACACAGGTTCGTGCCCTGGTCCGGGAAGATCCCACATGCCTTGGAGCGGCTGGACCCGTGAGCCTGTGTGTCCGGAGCCTGTGCTCCGCAACGGGAAAGGCCACAAGAATGAGAGGCCCACGTACCACAAAATAAAATAAAATAAAAAAGATTAAACAAATGTTAAGTTAACGCATTGAAACAAAAACAAAGGTATGGTTGGCTGGGAAGGTAAGGGATTTTGTTGTCAAAATCTTTCTTACGCATATATTTTCAGTCTTGTAATGGTTGTTTATATTATTCCCTCCTACCTCACCTTTTCTTTGCTTTCTTGCAGAGTACTGTTTTCTTTATCATTTTGACCATATTTTTACCATTTCAGTCTTATCCTAGTTCTATGAGTGAGATAAAAATGCGTAACCCTATGTGCATAGTAACAAATGTAGCTATACCATTGTCTGTTATGTTATCTCCATTAAATTGGGAACAAAATAAATGAAACAAGGCAAAACAAAAAACAAACCCAAAATTCCCCTTTTAGTGACATTTAAGTGTTCTCCTTACTATGTCTTGTCACATTTCTTGTCTTTTCATCCATCAGGGAAATCTTTTGGAAAGTACTGATTATTTCACTTTTTTAAGTGTTTTCCTTTTTATAACACATTACCTCAGGTAAGGATTTATTTTTTTACCCATAAACAGAAAGAGATTTGCCAATGACACAAAACCGCACTTCAGTGGATTATTCCCAGACTTTTCCAGTAGCTGCTATAATGGTCAACCTTCTTTCAGTTTCCTGAAAGTCCTTTCAAACCTGGTTTTACCAAACCCCTCCCGAAATGGGATTCCAAGTCCTTTCTTAGTGATGAGATTTATTTTTCTCATATTCATATTATTCATAATAAAGCAGCATTCTAGCCCTGAAGACTGTTCAAAGGAGAAAACTGACATCGAGGTACTACCTAACTAGAAACAAATTGATAAACTTCTGAAACACTCTTTGAAAATGAATGCCAGAGTCGTCGACTTCCAGAGCAGGTTTTACGCCTCCTGGTACCCCAGAAACTGCTGTCAAGCTCCATTTTATTCCATGTGTGGGCTGACAGTTCTAAAGGGAAAGTGTATCCTAATTCTTCCAAATAAATTAGATTTCAGCCAGTTTAAAATGAAAACACAGCCTCTGCTGAAGTTATAAACAGACGCTATTGAATAAAGGATCACCAGAGGCTCACAGTGCTATCTCTGGCAGAGGTTCAGAACTGGAAGACAGCAATACGTTCATCATGTCTTTGTAGTCCCAGTAATGTAAATTAATCAACAGCTAAATAGAATGTGAAAGTGGATTTCTTCCATCCAGAGCTCATCACAGTTTTCTACCAAAAGGAGCAAAGGAAAATAGAGGGAGGGAGGTAAGGATGGAGTGATGAAGAAAAGAGAGAGGAGAAGAGAAGAGAGGAAAGGAGAGGAGAATTTGAGGCAATAAAATATTCTAATTCAGATTTAAGACACAAAGGAAATAAACCTAAGATATTTTTAATAATTAAAATATTCATTTTGGAATGCTATCCAATCACACTGTTTCTTGATGAACGCATATAAATTCTAACTCTTAATGTATATATTTCAATGTATATAGGCATATGTTAGACAACTGGAATTTGGAAATATGTTAGAAAAATAAAAGAGAAACACATAATCCAGTAGGATGAGGGAATAAATTTAAATTTTAAGAAAATTAAGTTAGAATCAATTAAAAATATAAATAATAATGCAATGTGATGTTAGGCAAGAAAATAACATAAATAAAGGAGATCATAGTTAGAAAAATTGTATTTATTTGTACACAACATAATCCCATTGTAAACTCATCAAAAAAAAAAAAAAAACCAACTGTTCAAAATAATAATCAAGTATAGTGAGGTTCTGAGTATATAAGAGCAATATCAAAATATTGTCTTTTTATATACAAGCAGTTAAAAATCCAAAAATAAACTGAGGAATACATTTCCATTTTCAATAACATTAAAATAATAATAAACTTGGGTAACAATTTTTAAAAGTGCAAAAACCTATACACTGAAAATTACAATATTTTGCTGAGAAAAATTAAAGAAGATCTCAATAATTGGAGAGGAATTCCATGTCAATAGATTGGAAGAATAATTATCATTAAGATGGGGGAGGGGTGAGATGGGGTATGGGATTCAGAGATACAAACTACTATGTATAAAATAAATAGGCTCTACTACCCAAAGCAATCTACAGATTCAATGCAATCCCTATCAAACTACCACTGGCATTTTTCACAGAACTAGAACAAAAAATTTCGCAATTTGTATGGAAACACAAAAGACCCCGAATAGCCAAAGCAATCTTGAGAACGAAAAAAGGAGCTGGAGGAATCAGGCTCCTTGACTTCAGACTATACTACAAAGCAACAGTAATCAAGACAGTATGGTACTGGCACAAAAACAGAAAGATAGATCAGTGGAACAGGATAGAAAGCCCAGAGATAAACCCACGCACATATGGACACCTTATCTTTGATAAAGGAGGCAGGAATGTACAGTGGAGAAAGGACAGCCTCTTCAATAAATGGTGCTGGGAAAACTGGACAGGTACATGTAAAAGTATGAGATTAGATCACTCCCTAACACCATACACAAAAATAAGCTCAAAATGGATTAAAGACCTAAATGTAAGGCCAGAAACTATCAAACTCTTAGAGGAAAACATAGGAAGAACACTCTATGACATAAATCACAGCAAGATCCTTTCTGACCCACCTCCTAGAGTAATGGAAATAAAAACAAAAATAAACAAATGGGACCTAATGAAACTTCAAAGCTTTTGCACAGCAAAGGAAACCATAATCAAGACCAAAAGACAACCCTCAGAATGGGAGAAAACATTTGCAAATGAAGCAACTGACAAAGGATTAATCTCCAAAATTTACAAGCAGCTCATGCAGCTCAATAAGAAAAAAACAAACAACCCCATCCAAAAATGGGCAAAAGACCTAAACAGACATTTCTCCAAAGAAGATATACAGAATGCCAACAAACACATGAAAGAATGCTCAACATCATTAATCATTAGAGAAATGCAAATCAAAACTACAATGAGATATCATCTCACACCAGTCAGAATGGCCATCATCAAAAAATCTAGAAGCAATAAATGCTGGAGAGGGTGTGGAGAAAAGGGGACACTCTTGCACTGCTGGTGGGAATGTGAATTGGTTCAGCCACTATGGAGAACAGTATGGAGGTTCCTTAAAAAACTACAAATAGAATTACCATATGACCCAGCAATCCCACTACTGGGCATATACCCTGAGAAAACCAAAATTCAAAAAGAGTCATGTACCAAAATGTTCATTGCAGCTCTATTTACAATAGCTCGGAGATGGAAAGAACCTAAGCGCCCATCATCGGACGAATGGATAAAGAAGATGTGGCACATATACACAATGGAATATTACTCAGCCTTAAAAAGAAATGAAATTGAGATATTTGTAATGAGATGGATAGACCTAGAGTCTGTCATACAGAGTGAAGTAAGTCAGAAAGACAAAGACAAATACCATATGCTAACACATATATATGGAATTTAAGGGAAAAAAATGTCATGAAGAACCTAGGGATAAGACAGGAATAGAGGCGCAGACCTACTGGAGAACGGACTTGAGGATATGGGGAGGGGGAAGGGTGAGTTTTGACAGGGCGAGAGAGAGTCATGGACATATACACACTAACAAATGTAGTAAGGTAGATAGCTAGGGGGAAGCAGCCGCAAGGCACAGGGATATTAGCTCGGGGCTTTGGGACAGCCTGGAGGGGTGGGAGGGGGAGAGTGGGAGGGAGGGAGACGCAAGAGGGAAGACACATGGGAGCACATGTATATGTATAGCTGATTCACTTTGTTATAGATCAGAAACTAACACACCATTGTAAAGCAATTATACCCCAATAAAGATGTTAAAAAAAATAAATAAATAAAAATAAAATAAAATAAAATAAATAGGCAACAAGGGTATATTGTACCACACAGGGAAATATGGCCATGATTTTGTAATAATTTTAAATGGAGGATAAAATATGAAAATATTGAATCACTGTGTTGTAAACTGAAATTAATATAATATTATAAATTAACTGTACTTCAATAAAAAAAGAAAAGAAAATTGTATGGCAATTCTCAAATTAATTTGAAAAAATATTTTAATTGGAGAACTTTTGCTTACTGATTTCAAAATTTACTATAAAGCCATAATTATCAAGAGATTGTGGTACTGGCATAGGTTAGAAGTGTAGATGAAGGAAATGGAAATGAGAGTCCAGAAAAAAATTCATATATTACAATTTCTTTTTGACAAAACTGTCTTCAATGAGGACAAATATTTTCTTCAACAAGTTGTGCTGGGGCAGTTAGGTATCTACATGGGAAAAGGTGAACTTAAACCCTCACCTCACGTGACACAAACAAATTAATTCAAAATGGATCATAGAGTTACATGTAAGAACTAAAATGAGGCTTTTAGAAGAAAACAAAGGACAAAAATCTTCAAGATTTTGGGTTAAAAAAAAACGTTCCGTAGACACAATATCAAAATCATGGTCCATAAAAGAAAAATAAATTGGACTGCATAAAAATTCAAAACTTTTTCTCTTCAAAAGATACCATTATGGGGCTTTCCTGGTGGCGCAGTGATTGGGAGTCCGCCTGCCGATGCAGGGGACACGGGTTCGTGCCCCAGTCCGGGAAGATCCCATATGCCGCGGAGCGGCTGAGCCCGTGAGCCATGGCCGCTGAGCCTGCGCATCGGGAGCCTGTGCTCCGCAACGGGAGAGGCCACAACAGTGAGAGGCCCGCGTACCACAAAAAAAAAAAAAAAAAAAAAAGACACACACACACAAAAGATACCATTATAAAAGTTAAAAAAAAACAAGCAACAGCCTTGGAGTAAATATTTTTAAAACCACTATCCATTAAAGGACTCATAACAAGAATTTACATAGAACACTTACAGTTCAATAATAATAAAACAATTCAATCAAATAGTAGGCAACACATATGAATAAACACATCAACAAAGAAGATATATGAATGCAAATTAAGACCACAATCAGATATTTCACTCCCATTAGAGTGGCTATAATAAATAAAAGAGATAATAATAAATGTTAATAAAGATATGGAGAATGGAAAACTTTCCATCAATGGTGGGAATGTAAATTAGTACAGCCACTTTGAAAAACAATTTGGCAGTTCCTCAAAAAGGTATGCATAGTATTACCCTACCATTCAACAACAGGATTTCTTGGTATTTACCCAAGAGAAATGAAATACATATTTCCAGTAAAGTCCTGCATGTGAATGTTTATAGCAGCATTATTTATAGTAGTCCATGGAACCAGTCTAAAGCACATCAATTGGTGAATGCATAGAAAAATTGTGATATATCCATACCAAAGGATATTATCCAGCTTTAAAAAGGAATGAACTACTAACACATGTTGTGTATGAATGAACCTGAAAAATAGTATTCTAAGTGAGAAAAGTCAGACATGAGAGCACACAGTGGATAATTCATTTATATTAACTGCTCAGGAAAGCCAAGTTTATAGGGACAGAAATTTAATTATTAGTTTCCTGTGGCTGGGTAGGAATGGGGATTAACTGTAAATGGGCAAGAGGGATCTTATTCAGGGGATAAAAATTTTCAGAACTGATTTATGGTGATGGTAGCACCACCTGGTAAAGTCACTGAAAGTCATTGGTTTGTACACTTGAATTTTATAATATGTATATGCACCTCAATAATGCTGTTAAAAAAAGAAGCAAGGTAACAAAAGTGATTTCTTCTTCTGATCAAAATGAAGTAGTAGAGACCATGCGTATCTTCCTGCCTGAAACAGAAAAAAAAAAAAAAGGACAAAATTTATGAAATGGTGCTTTGTTTTTTTTTGTTTTGTTTTTAAGACACTGATCATCAGACAATAAAGAGAGTAATCCCTGAGAGATGAGAAAAAACTGGAGCCCTAAAATTTCTCTCAAAAGCCTTGAGAGAATTTTCAGGCCAAGTCACAGGAAGGAAGAACTCAAAGCCTAGCAAACTTCCTGAGTTGTGAAAATAAAGCCAAGAGTATAAGACTCGGTGATCTATTGATACTTTGCTGGATGGAGTACTGTACAGGAGAGAGGGGCACAGAAAGAGAACTCTGGAAATCTGAAGAGGGTTACCCTTGAATACTCTTCTGAGTACTTATCTGTTCGTGTTTGTGGAAATTACACAGGACCAGGGAAAAGAGACACTAGAAAGGATTATAGACTAGTAACCTAGTTTATACAGGGCCAGTGATAGTGCCTGTTACCATCAACCAGATTGGAAACCCTCATGTTTCCTGGACAGTGGGTAGAATACACATAAAATTTATGCCTCAGTAGAGGGGAGTACTTAGCCTTAGACTGAGCATTGCTCCAATTTCACATAACAGATCTTAAAAGCAAGATGCCAAAGGTTCAGACTCTTGCCAAGTAATGTAAACGTGCTTGAGAATAAATCTCCAGAATATTTATAGGAATACCCAAAACAGCCAGCATCCAACAAGGTAAGACTCACAATGTCTGGCATCCAATCAAAGATTACCTGGCATGCAATGAAACAGGAAAATGTGAGCCATTACACGGAGAAAAATCAATCAATAAAAAGCCACATATAACTGACACAGCTGGAAAAACAATTTTCAGATGAAGACATTAAAACAGTTATTATAACTGTATCCCATGTATTCAAAAGTTAAGTAAAGACAAAGACAGGGACAATACAACAAAAGAGCAACATTGAATTTTAGAGATGAAAACTAAGATGTGTGAGATAAAATATATACCATCTGGGACTGATGGCAGATTAGATATTGCATAATAAAAGCTTAGTAAACTTGAAGACATGGCAAAAAACTATCACAGTTGAAAGAGTGAGACAAAATAAAAACAAACAGTATTAGTGTGTTGTGGTACTTCAAATGGCCTATTATATATTTAATTTAAGTGAGTGAAGGAAAAATATGTAAAATAATGATGGTTGAAAGTTTAAGAATTTGATGAAAATGATAAGCCCAAGGGTCCAAGAAATCAACAAAAGCCAAGCACAAGAAATATGAAGAAAATTATGCCAAGACACATCATATTCGAATTTCTCAAAACCAACCATAACAAAACACATAAGGACAGCTGCAGAAAGGCAGGTTATATACAGAGGAATACAAATAAGGATGAAAATAGTTTTCTCATCAGAAATAGTGCAAATGAGAAGACAATAAACAATGTTTTTTGTATTACTGAGAGAAAACAAAAATAAATACAAAGTAAAACAAAAACCCTATAAACATAGAATTCTTTACCAGAAAAAAAAGATGCCTGAAAAATGTTCTCAAATATACAAAAGTTGAACTAAGAATCACTGACACATCTGCATTGAAAAAAAAAAAAAAAAAAAGTAAAGGATGCTATTCAGACGAAAGGGAATGAAAGCAGACAGATTTATGGATAAAAACAAAAAAAATGGAGATCACTGGAAATAGTAATTACATGAGTAAATAAAAATACAAATTGGTATTCATAACATGTAAAGGGAAACCTGTGAAAAATAGCACAAAGGTCAGAGATGAGGACAAAGAAGCATACTATTGCAAGATTTTTTCTCTATTTGTGAAGTGTTACAATATCACTTGATGGTAAGTGGTCCTAAGTTAACACAATCACTGAAATAAGAAACCAGTGAGTTGTAGCTAATAAGCTGCAAAGGGAGCAACATGGAATCATATGGAAATACATCCAAAAAATAAGTCAGTTATCAGTTTTATTTGGTCATACACTGGAGGCTCTAGCCAGTGCAATAAAGCAAGAATAAAGATATATATATATATATATATACATATATATATATATATATATATATATATATATATATATATAAAATAGGACACCTTCAAGGTAGCAGAGGAGTAAGACGTGGCGATCACCTTCCTCCCCACAAATACATCAAAACTACATCTACATGTGGAACAACTCCTATAGAACACCAACTGAACACTGGCACCTCAGACTTCCCAAAAGGCAAGAAACTCCCCATGTACCTGGGTAGGGCAAAAGAAAAAAGAAAAATCAAGAGACAAAAGGATAGGGGTGGGACCTGCACATCTGGGAGGGAGCTGTGAAGGAGGAAAAGTTTCCACACGTTAGGAAGCCCCTTCACTGGCAGGGATAGGGGGTGGGCAAGGGGGAAGTTTCAGAGCCATGGAGGAAAGCACAGCAACAGGGGTGCAGAGGACAATGCAGAGAGAGTCCTGCAGAGAGGTTCAGTGGTGACCAGCATTCACCAGCCTGAGAGGCTTGTCTGCTCGCCCACTGGGATGGGTGGGGTCTGGGAGCTGAGTCTCAGGCTTCAGAGATCAGATACCAGAGACAGGACTGGAATTGACTACATGAATACACCTTGAAGGGGACTAGTACATCCCAGCTAGCTAGGAGGAAGTCTGGAAAAAAGTCTGGAACTGCCTAAGAGGTAAGAGACCATTGTTTTGGTGTGCACAAGGAGAGGGGATTCAGAGCACCGCCTAAATGAGCTGCAAAGACAGGCATGAGCCATGGCTATCAGCACAGACACCAGAGATGGGCATGAAATGCTAAGGCTGCTGCTGCAGCCACCAAGAAGCCTGTGTGCAAGCACAGGTCAGTATTGACACCTGCCCTCCCGGAAGCCTGTGCAGCCCACCACTGCCAGGGTCCCGTGATCCAGGGACAACTTCCCCAGGAGGACACATGGCGTGCCTCAGGCTGGTGCAACGTCACTCAGGCCTCTGCCACTGCAGGCTCACTCCACATACCATATCCCTCCATCCAACCTGCCTGAGTGAGCCACAGACACCTAATCAGCTGCTACTTTAACCCCGTCCTGTCTGAGCAAAGAACAGATGCCCTCAGATGACCTACATGCAGAGGAAAGGCCAAATCCAAAGATGACCCCCAGGAGCTGTGTGAACAAAGAAGAGAAAGGGAAATTTCTCCCAGCAGCCTCAGGAGCAGCGGATTAAATCTCCACAATCAACTTGATGTACACTGCATCTGTGGAATAACTGAATAGA
This sequence comes from Phocoena sinus, assembly GCF_008692025.1. NCBI lineage: Eukaryota > Metazoa > Chordata > Mammalia > Artiodactyla > Phocoenidae > Phocoena > Phocoena sinus. The sequence goes on along the minus strand of NC_045765.1, from coordinate 170,806,395 downwards.
CAAAAAGTCATCCAAAAATTGAGACAGTTAACTTTGGGAGCAAACCCTTGGGGTTTGCTTTCTGAATCTAATTTGTTTCTGTTTTTATGTTTATCTTAGTTTAGTATTTAGAGCTATTTATACTTGGTAGATTAGTTTATTGATTTGGTTGCTCTCTTCCTTTTTTAAATTTTATATATATATATTTTTTTTCCTTTTTCTCTTTTTGTGAGTGTGTATGTGTATGCTTCTTTGTGTGATTTTGTCTGCATAGCTATGCTTTTGCCATTTGTCCTAGGGCTCTGACTGTCCATTTTGTTTTTAGTATAGTTTTTAGTGCTTGTTATCATGGTGGGTGTGTTGTTTTTGGTTTGGTTGCTCTCTTCTTTCTTTCTCCCTTTTTTTATTAGTTTTTAATTCTTTTTCATTTATAATATTTTTTCTATTTTAATAACTTATTTTATCTTTCTTTCTTTCTTTCTTTCTTCCTTCCTTCCTTCCTTCCTTTCTTTCTTTCATTCTTTTTCTCTCTTTTCTTCTGAGCTGTGTGGTTGACAGGGTCTTGGTGCTCTGGACGGGTTTCAGGCCTGAGCATGTGAGGTGGAAGAGCCCACTTCAGGACATTCGTCCACCAGAGACCTCCCAGCCCCATGTAATATCAAATGGCAAAAGCTCTCCCAGAGATCTCCATCTTAACACTTAGAGCCAGCTCCACTCAACGACCAGCAAGATACAGTGCTGGACACCCTATGACCAAAAGCTAGCAAGATAGAAACACAAACCCACCCATTAGCAGAGAGGCTGCCTAAAATCATAATAAGTTCAGAAACACCCCAAAACACACCAGTGGACATGGTCCTACCCACCAGAGAGACAAGATCTAGTATCATCCACCAGAACACAGGCACCAGTCCCCTACACCAGGAAACCTACACAACCCACTGAACCAACCTTACCCATTAGGAGCAGACATCAAAAACTACAGAAACTACAAACCTGCAGCCTGAGAAACAGAGATCCCAAACACAGTAAGTTAAACAAAATAAGAAGACAGAGAAATACACAGCAGATGAAGGAGCAAGGTAAAAACCCACCAGACCAAACAAATGAAGAGGAAATAGGAAGTTTACCTGAAAAAGAATTCAGAGTAATGATAGTAAAGATGATCAATAATCTTGGAAATATAATGGAGAAAATACAAGAAATGTTTAAAAAGGACCTAGAAGAACTAAAGAGCAAACAACGATGAAAAACACAATTAATGAAATTAAAAATTCTAGAGAAGGAATCAATAGCAGAATAACTGAGGTAGAAGAACGGATAAGTGACCAGGAATATAAAATAGTGGAAATAACTCTTCCAGAGCAGAATAAAGAAAAAAGACTGAAAATAATTGAGGACAATCTCAGACACATCTGGGACAACATTAAATGCACCAACATTTGAATTACAGGTGTCCCAGAAGAAGAAGAGAAAAAAAGGGACTGAGGAAATATTTGAAGTGATTATAGTTGAAAACTTCCCTAATATGATTAAGGAAATAGTAAATCAAGACCAGGAAGCACAGAGAGTCCCATACAGGATAAATCCAAGGAGAAACACACCAAGACACGTATTAATCAAACTATCAAGAACTAAATACAAGGAAAAAATATTACAAGCAGCAAGGGAAAAGCAACTAATAACATGCAAGGGAATCCCTGTAAGGTTAACAGCTGATCTTTCAGCAGACACTCTGCAAGCCAGAAGAGAGTGTCAGGACATATTTAAAGTGATGAAAGGGACAAACCTACAACCAGGATTACTCTACCCAGCGAGGATCTCATTCAGATTTGACAGAGAAATTAAAACCTTTACAGAGAAGCAAAAGATAAGAGAATCCAGCACCACCAAACCAGTCTTACAACAAATGGTAAAGGAACTTTTCTAGGCAGGAAACACAAGAGAAGGAAAAGACTTACAATAAAAACCCAAAACAATTAAGAAAATGGTAATATAGAACATACACATCAATAACTACCTTAAATGTAAATGGATTAAATGCTCGAATCAAAAGACATAGAGTGGCTGAATGGATACAAAAACAAGATCCATACATATTCTGTCTACAAAAGACCCACTTCAGACCTAGGGACACATACAAACTGAAAGTGATGGGATGGAAAAAGTTATTCCATGAAAATGAAAATAAAAAGAAAGCTGGAGTAGCAATACTCATATCAGATTAAATAGACTTTAAAATAAAGAATATTACAAGGGACAAGGAAGGACACTACATAATGATCAAGGGATCAATCTAAGATGAAGATATAACAATTATAAGTATATATGCACCCAACATAGGAGCACCTCAATACATAAGGCAACTGCTAACATCTATAAAAGAGGAAATCAACAGTAACACAATTATAGTGGGGAAATTTAACACCTCACTTACAGCAATGGACAAATCATCCAAAATGAACATTAATAAGGAAACACAAGCTTTAAATGACACAATAGACCACAGAGATTTAGTTGATACTTATAGGACATTCATTCCATTCAAAAAAAAAAAGATTACACTTTCTTCTCAAGTGCACATGGAACATTCTCCAGGAGAGATCACATCTTGTGTCACAAATCAAACCTCAGTAAATTTAAGAAAATTGAAATCCTATCAAGGATCTTTTCTGACCACAGTGCTGTGACATTAGAAATCAATTACAGGGAAAAAATGTAAAGTACACAAACATATGGAGGCTAAACAATATGTTACTAAATAACCAAGAGAGATCACTGAAGACATCAAAGAGGAAATCAAAAAAATATGTAGAGACAAATTAAATGAAAACCCGATGATCCAAAACCTATGGGATGCAGCAAAAGCAGTTCTAAGAGGGAAGATTATAGCAATACAATCCTACCTCAATAAACAAGAAACATCTCAAATCAACAATCTAACCTTACATCTAAAGCAGTTAGAGAAAGAAGAAGAAAAAAACCCCCAAAGTTAGCAGAAAGCAAGATCATAAATATCAGATTAGAAATAAATGAAAAAGAAATAAAGGAAACAGTTATAAAGATCAATAAAACTAAAAGCTGGTTCTTTGAGAAGTTAAACAAAATTGATAAATCTTTAGCCAGACTCCTCAAGAAAAAGAGGGAGAGGACTCAAATCAATAAAATTAGAAATCAACAAAATTAGATATGAAAAAGGAAAAGTTACAACAGACACTGCAGAAATACAAAGCATCATAGGAGACTACTACAAGCAACTCTATGCCAATAAAATGGACATCCTGGAAGAAATGGACAAATTCTTAGAAAGGTATAACTTTCAAAGACTGAATCAGGAAGAAATAGAAAATATGAACAGATGAATCACAAATAATGAAATTGAAACCATGATTTAAAATCTTCCAACAAACAAAAGTCGAGGACCAGATGGCTTCACAGGTGAATTTTTTCAAACATTTAGAGAAGCGCTAACACCCATCCTTCTCAAATTCTACCAAAAAATTGAAAAGGAAAGAGCAAACCCAAACTTATCCTACAAGGCCACCATTACCCTAATACCAAAAGCAGACAGAGATACTACAAAAAAAGAAAATTACAGACCAATATCACAGATGAACATAGATGTAAAAATCCTCAACAAAATACTAGCAAACATAATCCAACAGCACATTAAAAGGATCACACACCATGCTCAAGTGGGGTTTATCCCAGGAATGCAAGGATTCTTCAATATACAGAAATCAATCAATGTGATAAACCATATTAAGAATTTGAAGGAGAAAAAAAACATATGATCATCTCAAAAGATGCAGAAAAAGCCTTTGACATAATTCAATACCCATTTATGATAAAAAACCCTCCAGAAAGTAGGCATAGAGGGAACTTACCTCAACATAATAAAGGCCATATATGACAAACCTACAGCCAACATGGTTTTCAATGGTGAAAAACTGAAACCACTTCCACTAAGGTCAGGAATAAGACGAGGTTTCTCACTATCACCATTATTATTCAACTTAGTTTTGGAAGTTTTAGCCACAGCAATCAGAGAAGAAAAATAAATAAAAGGAATCCAAATTGGAAGAGAAGAAGTAAGACAGTCACTGTTTGCAGTTAATATGTTACTATACACAGAGAATCCTAAAGATGTTACCAGAAAACTACTAGAGCTAATCAATGAACTTGGTAAAGTAGCAGGATACAAAATTAATGCACAGAAATCTCCTGCATTCCTATACACTAGTGATGAAAATTCTGAAAGAGAAATTAAGGAAACACTCTCATTTCCATTGCAATAAAAAGAATAAAATACCCAGGAATAAACCTACCTAAGGAGACAAAAGTCCTGTATGAAGAAAAATATAAGACCCTGATGAAAGAAATTAAAGATGTTACAAACAGATGGAGAGATATACCATGTTTGGGGTTGGAAGAAGCAACATTGTGAAAATGACTGTACTACCCAAAGCAATCTAAAGATTCAATGCAATCCCTGTCAAACTACCAATGGCATTTTTCACAGAACTAGAAGAAAAAAAATTCACAATTTGTATGGAAACAAAAAAAATATCCCGAATTGCCAAAGCAATCTTGAGAAAGAAAAAAGGAGCTGGAGGAATCAGGCTCCTTGACTTCAGACTATGCTACAAAGTTATGGTGATCAAGACATTATTGTACTGGCACAAAAACAGAAATATAGGTCAATGGAACAGGATAGAAAGCCCAGAGATAAACCCACACACATATGGGCACCTTATGTTTGATAAAGGAGGCAAGAATATACGATGGAGAAAAGGGAGTGTCTTCGACAAGTGGTGCTGGGAAAACTAGACAGCTACATGTTAAAGAATGAAATTAGAACACTCCCTACACTATACACAATAAACTCAAAATAGACTCAAGACCTAAATGTAAGGCCATACACTATAAAACTTTTAGAGGAAAACATAGGCAGAACACTCTATGATATAAATCACAGCATGATACTTTTTGACCCACCTCCTAGAGAAATAGAAATAAAAATAAACAAGTGGGACCTAAGGAAACTTAAAAGTTTTTGCACAACAGAGGAAACTATAAACAAGACGAAAAGATAACCCTCAGAATAGGAGAAAATAGTTGCAAATGAAGCAACTGACAAAGGATTAATCTCCAAAATTTACAAGCAGCTCGTATAGCTCATATAGCTCAGTATCAAAAAAGACAAACAACCCAATCCAAACAACCCAAAAATGGGCAGAAGACATAAATAGGCATTTCTCCAAAGTAGGTATAAGATGGCCAAGAAACAAATGAAAGCATGCTCAACATCACTAATCATTAGAGAAATGCAAATCAAAACTACAATGAGATATCACCTCAGACTGGTCAGAATGGCAATCATCAAAAAAATATCTACAAACAATAAATGCTGCAGAGGGTTTGGTGAAAAGGGAACCCTGTTGCACTGTTGGTGAGAATGTAAATTGATACAGCCACTATGGAGAACAGTATGGAGGTTCCTTAAAAAACTAAAAATAGAACTACCATACGACCCAGCAATCCCACTACTGGGCATATACCCTGAGGAAACCATAACTCAAAAACAGTCATGTACCACAATGTTCATTGTAGCTCTATTTACAATAACCAGGACATGGAAGCAACCTAAGTGTCCATCGACAGATGAATGGATAAAGAAGATGTGGCACATATATACAATGGAATATTACTCAGCCATAAGAAGAAATGAAATTTAGTTATTTGTAGTGAGGTGGATGGACGTAGAGACTGTCATATAGTGTGAAGTAAGTCAGAATGTGAAAAACAAATACCATATGCTAACACATATATATGGAAACTAAAAAAAAACAATTTTTAAAAAGTGGTTCTGAAGAACCTAGGGGCAGAACTGGAATAAGATGCAGACATAGAGAATGGACTTGAGGACACTTAGAGGGGGAAGGGTAAGCTGGGATGAAGTGAGAGAGTGGCATGGACATATATATATACTACCAAATGTAAAATAGATAGCTAGTGGGAAGCAGCTGCATAGCACAGGGAGATCAACTCGGCGATTTGTGTCCACCTAGAGGGGTGGGATAGGGAGGGTGGGAGGGATACGCAAGAGGGAGGAGATATGGGTATGTATGTATGTATATAGCTAGTTCACTTTGTTATAAAGCAGAAACTAACATACCATTGTAAAGCAATTATTCTCCAATAAAGATGTTAATAAATAACTAAATAAATGTTCTTACCATTAAAAAAAAAATAAGTTTAGAATGAAGCAAAACTGTCTTTACTTACAAACAGCACCATCACTTGTATAAAACATCTGATGGAATCTACAAGAAAACATGCTAAGTCTAACAAGTAAGTTTGGAAGAGCTGTAGGAGATAAGATGAATATATTTCAAAGATCAGTTTCATTTCTTCTAGTGTTGAACGATCACAAATTCAAATCAGCAATATGACATACAATATCAACAACACATATGAAATACTTAGGATATGTGCAAGACCTCTACACTAAAAATTACAGAAATTTGTGGAGGGTAATTAAAAAGACTATACAAAATAAAAAACGAGATATAATATTTCTCAGATGTAAATTTTCCCCAAATTAATCTTACATTTCATAAAATCTGCATATTTTTATAGAAATTGACAAACTGATTCTGAAATTAATATGGAAAATGCCAAAGCCTTAGTTTTAGCAAGAGTAAAAAATAAAGATAACATCTAACTTCACAATTTATTATAAAGGAACAGTAATCACAATGTGATAATGATCTATATAGATAAAAAGATCCATGGAACAAAGTAAGTAATACATAAATAAACCCAAACTATGTATGGTTAAATGATATTTAACAGAAGAGCAAAAATAATTCAATGGAGAGAGTACAACCATTTTAACAAGTGCTGGAAATTTTAGCTATCCATGTACACATACACACACACACACACACACACACACACACACAAAATGAAACGCAGACCACACCATGCACCATGTACAACTAACTCAACTGTATTATAGACCTAAATGTAACATCTAAAATTCTAAAACTTTCAGAAGAAAACACAGGACAAAAACCTCTGTGACCTAGGATTTGGCAAAATTTCTTATTTCAAACACCAAATACATGATCCATAAAAGAGCACATTCATAAATTGGATTTCATAAAAATTTTAAATGTTGGATTTTAGGAAAATACTATTAAGAGAATTAAAGTCATGGCTCATACTTGGAGACTATATTTACAAATCATATATCTGATAGAAAATCTGTATCTAGAATATCTGAAGAACTCTCAAAACTCAACATTTGGGAAAAAAAAAACAGTTGAAAATTAGTAAATGATTTGAACATTTCATCAGAGAAGATATACAGATAGCAAGTAAGTACACAAAATAATCCTGAACATTATCAATCATTATGTTAATACAAATTAAAACCACAGTGAGATATCATTACCCACACATTCGAATGGCTCAGAGTAGCCTTATAAGTTTTGGGTGGGTATGTGGAGGAACTGGAACTCTCATGAACTGCCGGTGGGAATGTGAAATGTACATTGACTTTGGAAAACGGTTTGGCAGTTTGCTAAAAAATTAATCATATACCTAACATATGAACAAGTACTTCTACTCCTAAATATTTATCTAAGACAAAAAAAGCATACATCTACATGATGACTTCTACATGAATGTGCACAGCAGCTTAATTTAATAACCCCAAACTGGAAACATCTCAAATATACCTCAACAGGAGAATGGATAAACAAATTCTGGTATATTTATGTAACAGAATAGTACTTAGTACTAACTTAGTAATGCATAAGGATACCATGTTACAGCATGAATGGATTTCACACACACAAAAATTGCTGAGTGAACGAAGCTAGAGAAATAAGTATGAATGCCATATGATTCCATCTATATGAAATTCTAGGAAATGCAAACTAATTTAAAGTGACAGAAGGATATCAGTGGTTTCCTGGGGTCAGGAGGAGGGTTTTGGGCAAGGGGAAGCAGGAGAGAGAGATAAGAAAGAGGCATGAGGAATTTCTGTTGATGATGGAAATGTTTATACTCTTGATTGTTATATTTTACAGTGGTATACACATGTCAAAATGTATCACATTGTAGATGCAATTTACAGTATGTGCAGTTTATTTTATGCTTCAATAACCCTTTTTTTATATGAAGAAGAGAAACAAGGGAATATGAAACTACTATCTTTTGATTGTCTTTAGTTGCTCTATCTGCAATATTTTACCTACTGCTCACAAGATTATAAAACAGGTATTACTATCCCTATTTTCTTAAATAAGTAAATTGAGGACTAGAAACATGAAAAATGAAATATTACAGGAGATATGAAAAGAGACTGTATTTATTAATATATGATACAATCATGACAAAATATATCTTTAGTTAATTTTGCCAGACCCTCTCTAGTGAAATCTGGAAGTTCTTATATGCCACATTTTTTTAACCTATAATTCTGAAAACTTCTATTTGGAGGTTAATAAAGAAAAGGGTAAGGAATTGAAAATCCCTTCTGTCGTGTCCATCACAATGCACCCTTGTATTTTGCGGGGGGAAGCAATTGAAGATGTATAAAAGGTGAAAGGGAAAAGGGGAGGGGAAAGGATTTGGAGCACTGGCACAGTAGAATCCATTTTTGCATGGAGGATTGGAATGAAATCTTCCAAAAGTATGAGCTTCCATATAACAGAGTGTGCTGTTATTAGCTTCTAGTCACTTCCATGTTTCTGTAATTCCACCTAAAATTCTTTCCTAGACAAAGTCCCCAAGTCAGTTCTATTTCTCTGCTTCCTCACACCCATGCCTCTGTCTCAACTGGGTGACCACACCACAAAACTACCTGTCTGAATAAGAAGTCACATTTTAAATCTGGTTTTCAGTTTATGGCTGAGCTTAAATGGACCTTGGTTGCCTATGAGTTTTTTCAACCATTTTCCCAACTGTTTAAGATCTAGAAATACTTGGCTTTCCCAACCCATTAAGGTCCCACATTTTTTTCACTCCATTTTCTCCCATTTGTCCTTGCAAGTTGGTCAGTAGTCACACAAACACATTGATTTCAAGCACTTCCTCCAGAACTGCTGACTCAGTTAGCTCGTGATTTGCTACTGTGTGATGTGGACCAGTGTCTTTCACCCTCAGATGGTGCTTATTCAAAGCTCACTGCCGAATTGCCAAGCCAAGGCCATGAATTACAAGTTTTTATTTCATTAGCACTCTACTTCAAGGTGCCAATGTCAGTATTAGTCAGGATAAGTAATGCTAGACTGCATAACAAATAAACCTCACAAATAAACCTCCATAACAAATAAACCATGACGGAGGTTTATTTTTCACGGCACGGTTCGTTAGGGTTGATGTGGGTAGATGGGGAGAAGGGAATGCTCTCCTCCATACAGTCTTGTCAGGACCCAGTCTGACACCACCTGCAATGTCTTCCAAGATGTGGGTCACAATATTGCCTTAGGCATCAACATCAAAACAACAGTCAGGAGATGAGAGAAAAAAGACACGGAAAAGAGACATTCTCTCCAATCTCCTTGGACCAGAATTGACATGATGCTTACCCTCACACTGGTATGAGCATAGTTGAATGGCCCCACTTAGACGCAAAGTAGCTGGGAGGTAAGTTTGAGTCTTGTGCTCAGGAAGAGGAAGAAGTTTGTTAAGCATCTCTCCAGCAGAGGTATAACTACACTGGCCTAGGTCACCAACCATATTACTACAATCGGATCCAAATGGTCTCTCTGCTTCTCTAAAATCCATTTTCCACAAAGCAACCAGAGTAATCTTTGCAAAAGGTGAATCATAACATGTCAATTCCCCACACAAACCTACCCTAGCTACTTTTGTCACTCCAAGTGAAAGCCAAGACAGCACAGTGGCCTAGAGGTATTCCCTTGACATGACCCAACATTTCCCCACTAACCCTGCTAACTATCCTCCTCTCTCTAATCCTCCCCCATGTGTGGGGACTGCTGGGTCAGCCCTCATCTCTGGGTCTTTGCACTCATTGTATCCTTTGCCTAGATATCTCTTTCTTAGGTCTAACCAAGGTTCATCACTCATTCTCTCCAGGACAATGTCATCAGAGAGAGGCCTCCCCTAACCACCCTACCCAAAACTGTAACTGCCCTAAATTTGCACTCCCCTGCTTTCCTTATACTGTTTGATATTTGCCAAAATACTTCTCACCACTATATATATATATATATATATATATATATATATATATATATACGTTTTTATTTGTTTTTGTCTGTTTATTCCATGAGGACATAAGCCCCATGATACAAGTATCTGGGTCTGTTTGGTTCATTGCTAGAAGAGGGACTGGAGTTAGAAAAGAATGAATGAAACAATAAGTGAATAAGTGAATGAACTTCAGGGTAAATTAAATATTGTTTACTCACAGTCCAGCTGACATTAAGGTCCAGCTGAAATCAAATACTGTAATCAAAAATTCTGAAGTTTAGCTGGGCCTAACCTCAAGGGCCCCTGTATCCCCAGAGCCCCAGAAAGAAACTGAAGACCCACTCAAAATGAGACAATTTGAGAGGATTTAATTAAAGGTTATTTCTAATGGTATAAGTAGATTTCAGGGAATCACAGAGATGATGCAGTTTCCAAAGCTGAGAACAGATGGTGTTGCTTCCCATCTGCAAGGGTTACAGAACCAATGGAAGGCAGGTAATAGAAATCAGATAAAGGATGGCGTGTAATGGGCCAGATCTCTGGATCTATGTCCCTCACTTCAGAACACATCTAGCCATGGAAACACATGGAAGAATACTCCAGCCTTGCTCTGCGACTTCCTTCCACGTCTCTGTTGGTTGACCCTCTAGCTCATCATCTTGGATGAACTCATGAGAAGCTACAGGGAAGGGAACTCACGGATGCAGTTCAAACCGCTCAGCTTGTCTGGGCACAGGGCAAGCTAGTGTGGTGTGGAGAGCAGTGGGGTAAATAAAGAGAAGATTCACAGCACAGTCACATGCTTGTTTGTGCTTGGATGTATCAAGGCCATGTGACATTGGGATGGGGGAAGATTTAAAATTAAGAAAGTGTTGAGAGAAAGAGGCACCTTGGAAGAGCAGTACTGAATTTACCACTTGCTGTAAGAACTTTGTACATCTCAAGAGAGAGAACTGCAAAAGCCAAGGGGAGTGGGACAGAGAGGAAACTATAAAAGAAGAACATTTCTAGAGGTCCTCAACAAGGCTGAGAAGAACAGAAACTCTTCTCCAATCCTGAACTTGACAGCTGCAATGCCTCTAGTCCTGCAGGAGTATAAACTTGCTGGGCATTTGATGGCCTTTGGATCAAAATGAACAAGCTTAGAATCTCTTACTTATTGGTGTTTATTAATGTCCTTGAATTACATAGAGGAGTCTCATTTGTATTACAGACAAAGTTAAAACTTCCTTCAGGAGTTTTCCAGAGAAGGATGCACTATGGCCAGCCCTGACCAACACATACATTATTGTCAGCACGGCTAAAGCCCCACCTGGCAATAGCAAAGGACAAGCAGGACCCTTTCCTGAATGATGTTGTTAGAAGGAGAAGTTAGATATTTCAGGCACAAGTCCAAGGCCAGACTGATTCAAGCTGGTCGATTATTGTAATTATATAGTTAAAAAGCCTCACACAAGAACTCACAAATACATATGAACAAACTGATGAATACTCTGGGCCCTTGAAAGCAGAAGTTTGGCTTTATCTTCTGAATTTCTGTGAACATGGAAGGAGAGCCACCTCGCAAATATCTCTGAAAAACCAATGGCAACACATATGAAGACACATTTGAGAGGGAGGTTGCCTGTCTGGATATTTACACATGCAGAGGTGACAAGCTTGCCTTCCTCACAAAAAAACAGACATTCACAAATTGCAAAAACTTAGAAATACAGCAATACTGCTATTGGTAATGATACTTTTCTCAGAATGTCTACATCTTTAAAAAAAACAAATTTTTATAGAAGGAGACAATTAGCAAAGTCAGACAACGAAGAAATGATGTGTCTAAGGGAAACTATGGAAACACAATTCCATATTCAACACAAGCCCTTTCAAGTGTCTCTATGCTTGACGTTAGTGCCAAGGTCTACAGCATGCAAATTCTTAACATTAAAATACTGCACACGTCTAATTTCCCATGACACGTACTCTTTTTGTGTGTACTAGAAGCTGTCAGTTGCTGTAACAAGCCAGCCGGTTACCAGCTTTGGGGGAAGGAGCCTTTTAAACTTTCTCATACTGCTTGCATTTGTATTTCAGAAATAAACACTAGGACAAGAACCAGGTCATAACTTTGTTTATTTTCTCACATCCCTCACATCACTACCTTGTTTTGGTTTGGTTTTTATTCACTATGTTTAGTATATGTATTATGTTCATAATCCTCATTATATTGAGATGAACCACATTACTAAATGTCTGTATATAAATAGTCAGTTAAAATTTCCAGGCATTTTGATATAGGTTAATACAGTGTAAGGATAGCAGGGAAATTATTTCCCTCATTTTATTTTTTTAAATTTATTTTTCACCACGATTCTCTTTTTTTTTTTTAATTGAAATATAGTTGATTTACAATGTGATTGTTTCAGGTATACAGCAGAGTGATTCAGTTATATATATATATGTGTAAATACATATATGTATATATATATATGTGTATATATAATTATATATACACATATATATATAATTATATATGTACATAAAATTTTTTTTAAGATTCTTCTTCCTTATAGGGTATTCCAAAATATTTAGTATAGTTCCCTGTGCTATACAGGAGGTCCTTGTTGGTTATCTATTTTATATATAGTAGAGTGTATGTGTTAATCCCAAACTCCTAATTTATCTCCCCCCGCTTTAGCCTTTGGTAAACATAAGTTTGTTTTCTTTGTCTGTGGGTATGTTTCTGTTTTGTATAAAAGTTCATTTGGATCTCTTTTTTTTTAGATTAGATATAAGTGATATCATAGGATGTTTGTATTTCTCTGTCTGGCTTACTTCACTTAGTATAATAAACTCTAGTTCCATCCATGCTGCTGCAAAAGTTATTATTTCATTCTTTTTCATGGCTGCGTAGTATTCCATGGTATATATTTATCACTCCTTTATCCATTCATCTGTTGATGGACATTTATGTTGCTTCCATGTCTTGGTGACTGTAAAAAGGATGGGAGGGAAATTATTTCCACCATTTAAGAAGATGATGAATCTAAAGCTGTAAAATTTTAGTTGTTTTTTTCTTTTCTTTCTTTTTTTTTTAACACCTTTATTGGAGTATAATTGCTTTACAATAGTGTGTTAGTTTCTGTTGTATAACAAAGTGAATCAGTTATATGTATACATTCATTCATATCCTCTCCCTCTTGAGCCTCCCTCCCACCCTCCCTATCCCACCCCTCTAGGTGGTCACAAAACATCGAGCTGATCTCCTTATGCTATGTGGCTGCTTCCCAATAGCTATAGCTATTTTACATTCGGTAGTGTAGAGTTGTTTTTTTCTAAACTGGTATAGCTGAGAAGTGAAAATCTAAAGACTCAAATTTGTTTTTTTAACACCTTTATTGGAGTATAATTATTTTACAATGGTGTGTTAGTTTCTGCTTTATAACAAAGTAAATCACCTATACATATACATGTATACCCATATATCCTCCTTCTTGCATCTCCCTCCCACCCTCCCTATCCCACCCTTCTAGGTGGTCACAAAGCACAGAACTGATCTCCCTGTGCTATGCAGCTGCTTCCTGCTAGCTATCTATTTTACATTTGGTAGTGCACATATGTCCATGACACTCTCACTTCTTTCCAGCTTACCCTTCCCATTCCCCATGTCCTCAAGTCCATTCTCTACTTCTGCATCTTTATTCCTGTCCTGACCCTAGTTTCTTCAGAACCTTTTTTTTTTTTTCTTAGATTCCATATATACGTGTTAGCATATGGTATTTGTTTTTCTCTTTCTAACTTACTTCACTCTGTATGACAGACTCCAGGTCCATCTACCTCACTACAAATAACTCAATTTTGTTTCTTTTTTTTTGTGGTATGCGGTCCTCTCACTGTTGTGGCCTATCCCATTGCAGAGCACAGGCTCAGGACGTGCAGGCTCAGTGACCATGGCTCATGGGCCTAGCTGCTCCATGGCATGTGGGATCTTCCTGGACCGGGGCACGAACCCGTGTCCTCTGCATCGGCAGGCAGACTCTCAACAACTGTGCCACCAGGGAAGCCCGATTTTGTTTCTTTTTATGGCTGCATAATACTCCATGGTGTATCTGGGCCACATTTTCTTTATCCATTCATCTGTTGCTGGACACTGAGGTTGCTTCCACATCCTGGCTATTGTAAATAGAGCTGAAATGAAAATTGTGGTACATGAATCTTTCTGAGTTATGGTTTTCTCAGGGTATATGCTCAGAAGTGGAATTTCTGGGTCATGCGGTGGTTCTATTTTTAGCTTTTTAAGGAACCTGCATACTGTTCTCCATAGTGACTGTATCAATTTACATTCCCACCAATAGTGCAAGAGGGTTCCCTTTTCTCCACACCCTCTCCAGCATTTATTTTTTGTAGATTTTTTGATGATGGCCATTCTGACTGGTGTGAGGTGATACCTCACTGTAGTTTTGATTTGCATTTCTCTAATGATTAGTGATGTTGAGCATCCTTTCATGTGTTTGTTGGCAATCTGTATATTTTCTTTGGAGAAATGCTTATTTAGGCCTTCTGCCCATTTTCAGATTGGGTTCTTTGTTTTTTTGATATGGAGCTGCATGAGCTGCTTGTAAATTTTGGAGATTAATCCTTTGTCAGTTGCTTCATTTGCAAATATTTTCTCCCATTCTGAGGGTTGTCTTTTCCTCTTGCTTATGGTTTCCTTTGCTGTGCAAAAGCTTTTAAGTTTCATTAGATCCCATTTGTTTGTTTTTGTTTTTATTTCCATTTCTCTAGGAGGTGGGTCAAAAGGATCTAGCTGTGATTTATATCATAGAGTGTTCTGCATATGTTTTCCTCTAAGAGTTTTATAGTGTGTCCCCTTACATTTAGGTCTTTAATCCATTTAGAGTTTATTTTTGTGTATGGTGTCAGGGAGTGTTCTAATTTCATTCTTTAACATGTAGCTGTCCAGTTTTCCCAGCACCACTTATTGAAAAGGCTGTCTTTTCTCCACTGTATATTCTTTCTTGCTTTGTCAAAGATAAGGTGATCATATGTGTGTGGGTTTATCTTTGGGCTTTCTATCCTATTCCATTGATCTATATTTCTGTTTTTTTGCCAGTACCATACTGTCTTGATTACTGTAGATTTGTAGTATAGTCAGAAATCAGGGAGCCTGATTCTTCCAGCTCTGTTTTTCTTTCTCAAGATTGCTTTGGCTATTCAGAGTCTTTTGTGTTTTCATACAAATTGTGAAACTTTTCATTCTAGTTCTGTGACAAATGCTTTTGGTAGTTTGATAAGGATTGCACTGAGTCTGTAGATTGCTTTGGGTAGTATAGTCATTTTCACAATGTTGATTCTTCCAATTCAAGAACACGGTATATCTCCCTATCTGTTTATATCATATTTAATTTATTTCATCAGTGTCTTATTGTTTTCTGCATACAAGTCTTTTGTCACTTTAGGTAGGTTTATTCCTGAGTATTTTATTCTTTTGTTTGAAAGGTAAATGGAAGTGTTACCTTAATTTCTCTTTCATATTTTTGATCATTAGTGTATAGGAATGCAAGAGATTTCTGTGCATTAATTTTGTATCCTGTTACCTTACCAAATTAATTGATTAGATCTAGTAGTTTTCAGGTAAAATCTTTAGGGTTCTCTATGTATAGTATCACGTCATCTGCAAACAGTGACAGCTTTACTTCTTTTCTGATTTGGATTCTTTTTATTTCTTTCTCTTCTCTGATTGCTGTGGTTAAAACTTCCAAAACTATGTTGAATAATAGTGGTGAGAGTGAGCAACCTTGTCTTGTTCCTGATCTTAGAGGAAATGATTTTTGTTTTTCACCATTGAGAATGATGTTGGCTGTGGTTTTGTTATATATGGCCTTTATTATGTTGAGGTAAGTTCCCTTTATGCCAACATTCTGGAGAGTTTTTACCATAAATGGGTGTTAACTTTTGTCACGTGCTTTTTCTGCATCTATTGAGATGATCATATCGTTTTTCTCCTTCAATGTATTAATATGGTGTATCACATTGATTGATTTGCATATATTGAAGAATCATTGCATTCCTGGGATAAACCTCATTTGATCATGATGTCTGAATCTTTTAGTGTGCTGTTGGATTCTGTTTGTTAGTATTTTGTTGAGGATTTTTGCATCTATGTTCACCAGATATTGGCCTGCAGTTTTCTTTATTGTGACATGTTTGTCTGGGTTGGGTATCAGGGTAGTGGCCTCATAGAATTAGTTGGGGAGTGTTCATCTCTCTGTTATACTTTGGAAGTGTTTGAGAAGGATGAGTGTTAGCTCTTCTCTAAATGTTTGATAGAATTATCCTGTGAAGCCATCTGGTCCTGGGTTTTTGTTTGTTGGAAGATTTTTAATCACAGTCTCAATTTCAGTGCTTGTGATTGTTCTGTTTATATTTTCTATTTCTTCATGGAGTAGCAATCCTCATCAGACAAAATAGATTTTAAAATAAAGATTATAGCAAAAAAATAGATTTTAAAATACAGAATAAAGAAGTACACTACATAATGATCAAGGGATCAATCCAAGAAGAAGTTATAATTATAAATATTTATGCACCCAACATAAGAGCACCTCAGTACATAAGACAAATGTTAATAGCCTTGAAAGGGGAAATCAGCAGTGACACAATCATAGTAGGGGACTTTAACACCTCATTTTCACCAATGGACTGATCATCCAAAATGAAAATAAATAAGGAAACACAAGCTTTAAATGATACATTAAACAATATGGACTTAATTGATATTTATAAGATATTCCATCCAAAACATTAGATTACACTTTCTTCTCAAGTGCTCATGGAACATTCTCCAGGATAGATCACATCTTGGGTCACAAATCAAGCCTTGGCTAATTTAAGAAAATTGAAATCTTATCAAGTATCTTTTCCAACCACAACACTATGAGACTAGATATCAATTACAGGAAAAAAATCTGTAAAAATTACAAACACATGGAAGCTAAGCAATACACTACTAAATAAGCAAGATATCACTGAAGAAATCAAAGAGGAAATAAAAAACTACCTTTAAACAAATGACAATGGAAACACAACAACCCAAAACCTATGGGATGCAGCAAAAGCAGTTCTAAGAGGGCAGTTTATAGCAATGCAATACTATCTCAAGAAACATCTCAAATAAACAACCTAACCTTACACCTAAAGCAGTTAGAGAAATAGGAACAAGAACAAAAAAAAAAACAGAGTTAGCAGAAGGAAAGAACTCATAAAGATCAGATCAGAAGTAAATGAAAAAGAAATTAAGGAAACAATAACAAAGATCAATTAAACCAAAAGTTGGTTCTTTGAGAAGATAAACAAATTTTATAAACCATTAGCTAGACTCATCAAGAAAAAAGGGAGAAGAGTCAAATCAATAGAATTAGATATGAAAAAGGAGATGTAACAACTGACACCGCAGAAAGACAAAGGATCATGAGAGGTTACTACAAGCAGCTATATGACAATAAAATGGACAATCTGGAAGTAATGGACAAATTCTTAGAAGAAATTCAAATTTTGAAGCCCCCAAAGGCCTTGAAATTTCCAATAGTTTATGCTGTTCATTTCTCTTTCTCTTCTCCTGCTCCTCCTCCTCTTCCTCCTCCTGTTCCTGTTTCTTCTTCCTGCTCTTATTATTATTATCTTTCATATTAACTGACAAATAGATTACTATCCAGAGTCTAAAGATCTTATAAAATCCCAGCAAGTGAATAATCCTAATACTTAGTTCATCAGTCATTTATTAATACACAATGTTTTTGATGAGTTTACAAAAACTTCTCAATACATTACAAAAATAAAAACATTAAAAAACCCAGAGCATTGTAAATAAATTCTAAACATGCCCCTAATTACTGTTTTGATCAGATAGTTGATTAGGTAATGGCTGAAACTGAGTGAGGCAGTTTTTAAATGCAAATCAGTCTCTGAAATATTTTACTAACTACTAACTGGTGTCCTAAGCCTGTTCCAAAGACTGTGAATTACACGAACCAAGGAGACATGACCACTGAATTAAGCACTTTCCTTCACCTCTAAAATTAATGCTCTTTTGTTTCGTACAATGTTTTCATTATGCTGGATAAAATAATAATAATAAATGTTTTCAAGGGATGCAGCTTTTCACAGAGGGTTTGGTTTTCAGTTATAGAAAATGAAACAAAAAGAAGCCTTTGCTTTCTATACAATAGTACAAAAAAGTTGTATCAAAATTGCCAATGGCTCCGTGCACTGAAAGAATTTGCATGTTCTCCAGAATCATGACCCCCAGTTGCCAGTTCTAGAAAGTTCAGTGCAAGCATTTGGCATATTGTTCCCTCTTCTCCTCCTTCCTACTTCTTGGATAAAGTGATGTCAACAAGGTCTTACTGCTTCTCTCTACCTCTTATGTGAATGGTAGACACTTTGGATCACTCAACTTTGGGGCTACAATTAGGTTAGAATATTATGCTCCAGATTATTATTTATTTAAAAAAAATTATCATGGGAAGAGTAGAGAAATGGGCATCAGGGAGGGATTTTGTAACATAGATCATTTTTAATTCAGTAGATACAGTTAAATCTCTCTATTTCTGTGTGTATATGTGTGTATGTGTGTCTCACACAGGATAGATAACCCAGTTAGTTGCCTGATCACTGATCACACTCACAACGATTCACACACCTGCCTTTTTTTACACTATTTCCAATTCAACAACAGAAGATTTTATACTTGAATTTTTGGTCCAGCCCAACTACTCAACTATGGATTTACATTTAATACTGTTCTATGTCTTTCTCTTGTAGATATAGCTAAATAATAACACCACGGTTATATTTTTCCCTTTAATTATATTAATTTTAACAGTTTGGTTCTATAAGAGTTTATTTCCATTTAAAGAAGACTGAAAATAAAATAAAGAAGACTGTTCTTAATCATAATGAATGATGAATTTAGGACTCCTGGTTAAATATCAAATCACATTAATAAAGTCTGTTCAAAGAACTTGTTAAAACTAGGCAATTCTATCCAACATTATTAAGAAAATAGCAGGAATCTATAGATTACATTAGGAATATTGCTTTTGCAATTGAATTTGTATCAATTTGTATGTAACAATGATTAAAATACAAATTTCCAATTAAATAGTTTCTTATCGAATCAGAAAGAATATGTTTTCCACAATTACAAACAAGGAGAGGAACTAACCTACTATAAATAGTGTATACACTAAAAGAAAATGGACTGGCTATGGAGGTATACATATTAACCTTTAGGATTTTTTCACTCAGTGGAACTAAAATTTTTGAGGTTTGTGACAGTACTGTATGAGCCACAATATCTCCTTAATTATTTCAGTGCCCAGTGACAAGATTCAGCTCAGCTTTCGTTTTGGCTGGTTCAAATACTGAAATGGCAGCATACCAAACACATGCTCTTAAATATTATTTTTTAGTATTGTTACTAATATTATTTATAGATAATGACTATAGGAAATTTCTAAAAATTATGAAATAATACTTGCATTTAGGAAAATGTTTCACATGAAGAAAACTCAAAAATACTCTTATGTATACACTTAATTAAGGGAACTTTTCTATTACAGTTTTCTGAAAGAATTTTGGATTCATCTGAAGCCCTTGTTTAGATACCTAAAACACAGAGAATGATCTATCCATTCTATATTCTGTTGGCTGATGTAGCAAACATAAAGTTATCATTATAAAGTTATTTTTTTTCATTAGACTAAATACCTGTTCTGACCAACCCCAGTCCAACTAATCAGAGGGTGTTTCTGCACTATGAAGCCCTCTGACTGTTTACCACCTTTCTCTCTCATTTGGAGAATGCCCGATTCTGCAACCAAGTTAAAAATTAGAAACAAATGTTTCTTTGTGTTAATAATTGCCAAAAGTTATGTTATTTTTCATTATGTTTCATCATATTATTTTATATCTCACCAAAAAGTGAATTTAAAAGGTTTTTTTTTTTTTTTTAATTTTTTCCATATGGAAAGCAAACATAAAGCAAAGGATAAGAGAGTAAATTTGAAACACCCTGGGTGGCCACTTTCTATCTCTGTATTTGGGGATAAATGCACCATATCCCCCTCCTCCCATGCCCACATCTGCTGCACCTTAGGTAGCTCTTACCCATCACCTTCTGATCCTTGTCCCTCTGGGGCTGACTCTGACTTTCCCCATTAGCTTATGTTCCCAGTTTTCTTTCTTAACACACTCTACTACTTTCAGTCAATTTGCTCATTTGCTGTTTTCCTCACTTAATTTTTAATTTTCTGAGGACAGATTCCATCCTGACCCTATTTCTCTCCACAGGATCAGCACAAAACCTTGAACAGTGGAGCCACTGGATGAATAATAGATATTTTAGTGAATCATTAGGCTTTAAAACTATTAATGTTGGGATGACAATAATAAATGACAACAGTATTTTAAAAATCTAACATTTCATTTAGGGCAGG
This sequence comes from Phocoena sinus, assembly GCF_008692025.1. Taxonomy (NCBI): domain Eukaryota; kingdom Metazoa; phylum Chordata; class Mammalia; order Artiodactyla; family Phocoenidae; genus Phocoena; species Phocoena sinus. The sequence continues at coordinate 170,785,696 of NC_045765.1, read as the reverse complement.
GGTGTATGATGATTAATATCTTATTTTTTTTCATGTAATTAGTACAAAAATGGTAATGAATATTTTAGATCACCTTCTTGGTTTGTTAACTTTGCTTTACTTTTTGTCCTTGGCCATTAAGCACATCTGTAAACTTTACAAATTAATGTCACCCATCCTAAAAGAAAAGGAACAAAAGTTGTAACTATATGAGATCAATTTTCACTATTTAAAAACCAACCTGAAGAATGTGGTGTGGTGACTTCTTTTACATTAAATACACACACACACACACACACGCACTCCTTGGCAATAATATTAAAACAATTCACCAATTCTGATGATGTTTATTTGCATACACTGGCAGCTGTAGTACATACTTCAACATATGTTTTCTGATGGCAGCAAAGATATTCGACATGAAAATAATTATTTGAATTGCTGTGGTTCAGAGATGTTAGTCAGTGCTAATACAACACAGCTAGATTCTAAAAAAGCCTTTCCAAATTTATTCTTGACATCATGTATATCAAAATGTATTTGTACACCCTTCAAGTCATGAAAGAAGAGACAAAGGGACATCCTTTCTGCTTGGAGCACAGGCCAGCCCAGAAACACTTTTCCTTCTTCCTCTCCTTTCAGGAGAGAGATTTGCACATCACCTTTAGTTCATCAAATACGAAGAATCTTGAGAGCATTCTGAGAGGATTGTGCTGAAGAGGTTACCTGGGAGCAAAGATGCTTTTGACATGTGATTTTAAGGAAGTACAAGGTTACCTGTGTTAACTTCTGAGAAATATCTCTGTTGTTTTTCTTCACACCAAAAGGTCTCAAGCCATGTCTGTTTGACTGTTTTACTGAACAAGGTGTGCTTGTTCTACCAAGGATATACCAATAATCAGCAGAGTACATTACAGGAGAAAATCTGAACCAACAAGCTGTACAAACAGAATAGCAATCAGAAGATTTAATGCATTTCTGATGTACATTTAAGGCACTGACACTGGGCCACAGATGTACATGTGTTGTGTTTTATATTTCTGAGATATGGCCTGCGAGAAGCTATTATAACACATCATCATCCACACTGGAGGGACTGGGAAGGAAAAATTCCATCACACGTTACTCCTGCCAATGTATTAGAGAAACAAATTGTACTCGGAATTGAAAAGTCACAAGCTTATTCTGTCTTAATAAGTTCCTGCCGAAAGGCTAAGTGTAAGACTAGAAATACTTCCAAAATGTTGTTACTGTATTATCATCTTTGACATCTCCAGGGCTGTTCCAAGAATCATCAGTTATCAGTTCCCAGTTCTCACAATAAATTCTCTTTTTTTTTTTTCCTTTTCTTTTTTTCCAAACAGTTCTTGATTTCAGGTAGCCATTTTTAGCTATCTGTACCTGAAATAAAAACCTTCCTTTGGCTAAAAGAAAAGGATACTTTTAAGTAAGATATTTGTCACTTGACTGTTCCCATTGGTTAATCTAAATAGTTTCATAATTCAAGGTGCTAATCCTTACCATAAATTTCCCATCAGACTTGTCTAAAGATTCTCAAGATCTGTTGGGACAGATTATAAATAGAAGAGTAAAAATGCAAACTCTGATTTCTCTGAGGGCAGATTCTGGGTCTTAATCATCTCTGTGGCTGTAGTTGCTAAAACTTAGAGAGGAATACTCTATAAACATCTGTGAAAAAAATGAAAAGATGATGTTATGTTTAAATGCAATTACGGTGCTTTAAAATATCCTAATGATATTAACCTAGTTATTGTTTTATAAACCAAGATACAAGATAACTTCATGACTTAAATTATCCCTTTTTATTTTATCAGTCTACTAAGATGTTGTCTCTTGAAAGTGGGTATTTTTAATCTTGTCATCTCAGCATTGTATATATCAAAATCTAACTTTGATTATAAAACAAACCAAAAGGAACTATGAAAAACCTACATAAATAAGTGGTTATCTAATCCAAAAATTTGTAACTTGCTATATGTGTGTATTAGTTATTTAGGGCTGTGCAACAAACTATATCAAAATATAGAGAGACTAAAACAGCAAAGATTTATTACCTTACAGTTTCTGTGTATCTGGAAACTGGGTATAGTTTACTTGCGTCCTTTGTATGAGATCTCACATGAAGTCACAATCAAGCTGTTGTCCAGAGCTGTGGCATCTCAGGGCTCTGCTAGGACAGGATAACCCACTGTCTGGACACTCCACAGGGTCCCTGAGTGACCTCATGGCACAGCAACTGGTGATACAAGACAGAATTCCAGACAGTAGTCAAGATGGAAGCCATTGTCTTTTTGTGTCCTGATCTCAGACGTGAAATCCCACAACTTCTGTCACGTCTGTTCATAAGAAGTGAACCAATAAAATTATCATACATTTAAGGGGAGGGGATTACACAAGAGCATGAATACAAAAAGGTGGGGGGGTCACTGGGAACCATCTTGGAGCATAACTGCCATAAAGAGGGTCAATACATTTCACTTTCAAGGAACAATTTGCATTATGAAATGATTTGTAATAGTTCATATCAAGTTATAGAGTAAAAATTAGGAAGATTCTCAAAACCAAGCATTTCCTCTCATTCCCATTTCCATCTGTGACTGGCAGATGAATTCATCACATAGAAGTATATTAGAAAGAAGGAAAGGAGTGAAAGCTAAGACAGAGGAAATCTGGTTTTGAGCAACTGCATATCCAAGTGCTGTGCTAGATACTCTTCAGGCCCTACTTTACCTAATCTTCATAGCAAACTTGCAAGGTTGATGTTGCTACCAGATGAGTTATTGGGGCTTAGAAAACAAACGTGCTTTTGTCACAGAGCTGGAATTTGAAGCTACACTTATCTTGCTGGAAAACACAGTGTTGACCCTTCTGGACCTAGTGGCTGAAGAGTTAGTTCCTAGGCCCCCCTTTACTTGTTGACACCCTGTGACATTAAACAAGGCAAGCAGCCTTTCTAAGCCTCAGTTTCCTGAACCGCAAGGTCATGGGTTTCTAGTCCAGAATTCTCAGTTTCAGTATACCCACAACTTTGGGTAAGGTCAAGGGGCTACTTTATGGTATCACGACTGCATGAGAGTCAAAGGTGGGGTTGTGAACATAGTTATTTTGACTCTTAATCAGCACTTTTAGAGTTCCTGCTGCCTCTGTACAAACTCTTTCGTTCATTCATCCTCACAACAAATATGGATTTTGAACCTGCTCTTTCTAAGAACTGCGCTTGACACAGAGTGTAAGTGGTGATCAAGCGATGAAATCCTTGTCCTAACAGATGCCAATGAGAAGACTAAGTGGAAAGGGCAAAAACAGTAATTGGGACTTAACATTAAAAGGCTTAATAGAGTAAAATTTATGAGAATCTTGTACCTAACATCATGTTATGCTACTTATTATGAAAAAAAAGCCTTATTCTATAACCATAAACCTTCATCTTTGCTGATAAAATAATTTAGGGAAATTTTCTCTTGATGATATATAACTCTACAAATGACTATGACAAAGAAAAAAAAGTGTTCTGGATTTCAAAAATTAAGCTGTTTATCACTACTAACAAATAAAATATTTTGCAACTAATGATAAAAGACTCTCAAAGTTTAAATAAATAGCATATTAAGTACTTTTGCAAGACAACATGAGCCTGAAATGTGTGAATAATCTATTAGTGATGAAAGCACCCCCAGAGGAGGCATATACAATAGGACAACTGCTATAAAATGTATTTTAAAATACCAGAAGGGCAAAGAAATAACCTTATTTTAGAGCTAAATGTTCAAGGGCAGCTGTTATGGTCTCTGACAGCCAACAGTATAATAGTAGCAATGACAAGAATACACACCAAGTCTCCAGGGTTAAATCAGTGCAAGCGATGGCAAAGGAGCCGTTAAGGCACATGTTAATCTTCCCACTCTGGCCTGAGACAGAACATTCATTATGCTGCTCTCACATCACAAGTCAACCAGTTCTTACCACAGTCTCTGTCACTTTGCTTTGAGTGTTTTTAACAGGAGTGGCAAGAAGGAACTCTTTCTTTCTACCTTAAAACAAAGGTGGAATTTGTTTGGTGCTTCCTCTGTAAGACACACTTGGTGAGGCACTCTAAAAGTGAAGAGTTACTTTGATTGTGTGCCCTCTACCTATTTAATGACTTGTTCTGAGGAATGACTTAGGCTGCAGGAATGCCTGGCATTGGTTTTGGGCAAAGCCCCCATTTCTTCTCTTTCTTTTAAGCTTTATTAACAAATAATTGATACATAAAATTTAAGATATTTAAAGTGCACAAGGTGACAATTTGATATACATATACATTGTGAAAGGATTTCCTCCTTCAAGTTAATCAAATCAACATTTCCATCACCACACATATTTACTTTGTGTGTGTATGTGAATGTGTAAGTTCTACTCTCTTAGAAAACTTCAACTATATAATACATTATTATCAAATATAGTCATCAGGCTATATATTAGATGCTCAGACCCTATTCATCTTATAGCTGAAAGTTTGAAAATATTCCATTTCTTTAGAGTTAGTAGCTGCCTTATGATCTGAAAGTATTACCAATTCTTTATAAATGGTATGTTAGTAGGCCCTGTAGACTGCTTTCAAAGTCAGAAAATGATAAGTACTTACCCTTACAGAGAGGATTTTCTGTTCTGTGAAATCATAATATTTTGCTAAATATTTTAAATATGTAATGCCCATGGAAAAAAGTGAGATTATCTCCTGAATCTTTCTTCTCTTTATCTATATGGAGAATTCATTAGCTTAAAGTTCCTCGGAGGTAGATAAACACAGATGTAAAGAATTGCTAATGATCACTCTCATTAATATAGTGTTCATAATAAACACAACCTACTTTCAACTCTATGAAAGAAACAGTGCTACAAATTATTATTCCCTACTCCTAATGTGTCTCCTCTTATAGGAAGACAACACAAAAGTAATTAGAAATTAATTGAAACTACTGTAAGCTAAAGCTGATCTCCCAGAATACATGAAGTTTAACAACAGACCTGAGGCTTTCTGTTCCCTCTCTCTCTAATAAATTTCAGAGTTAGTATTCCTGGCAGAGTGATTTTTTTTTAATGGATTTGATGGGAAAATAATGTTCTCTCAAATCAGAGAATATAAAATATTACACAATTGTAACAGGGTTATATTAGTTGATTTTCCCAGAATAATAATCATGAGAAGGGAATAGAAATATGTAAGGGGGATTATCTGTGATATTTTGCACTTTAAAAAGTTACGTTGAAAAATTCATCTTGGGAAAAACACCAATTTTGTTCACTAGAGAAATGAGGAACTCTTTCTTATCTAAATTATTCTTAGTACATCCATGGAGAAACTGAACTCTGCAGGCAACCACTGTAGCAGCTAATGTCTCTTAGTTACCCACCACATATTTTTGTTGTAATTTCCAGGTATTTGTTCCATTAAATCCCGGGGGTATGACTCTACCCACTTTTCAGATAGGGACATTGACTAGTGTTACACAAAGTGGTTGTATCAGTCAGGATATACTAGGTTATGTTTCAGTAACAAGTGACCTCAACCTCCAAGTGGCTTACAGAAGAGAGATTTACTGCAAACTGACATGCTAGTCTAGGTGGTCCACACAAGCAGCTCTCTTCCAAGTGGTAACTCAGGGACTCAGGTTAACAACAAACAGGAACTTTGCATGTTGGAGTCATTTGCTTCTACCCCAGAGGACTGGGGTTGGAGGTGTGGGGTCTAAGGTATAAATAAGTCACACATAGTCTTAATTGCATTGACCTGGAAGTCACCCATCACGTTCCACTCAAGGTCCAAGGGTAAGAATTCCTGATATGACCCCATTTAGATGCTTAGAGTCTCCAAAATAGAAAAAGCCAAGTGGACAGATGATGGGACTTTTGGTCTCTGCCACAGTAATGGAATCTGGAAAATTATGCAATTTATGGGAATGCCAGTGATAACTTCAGGGAGGTGAACATTTGTTAGTCACCTCTACAGCCTGCTTCTGCCACAGGGCACTGGTATTTGGAAACCTCAGCAGAAAAAGCCACACGTAACCCTGTGAAAGGCCAGAGGAAGAGGTCCTAGAGCCTTCTCCGGCTCCTTCACTGGCAGAACCTCTTTGGAAGGATATTCAAATGAGAAGCTCTTTCCCTCAGCTCACAGAAGGGCTGTTGGAAGCAAGAGGTTACTGTTTCCTGCCATGAAGGATCTGAAAGAAAACCAGTGGAGCCAAGCTATGGACTTTGCCCATTGTTAAGAATGTAGAAATATTCTGAGTGTGGGACTTTGCCTGGCAAGTGCAAGGTTTTTCCACACATAAAGGGATAAAATCATTGAAGGGTCCCTAACAGGAAGCAAACTCCTGGGAAAGCTATTAGCAGTTTAACATTTGCAATTCATGTGACAGTGTTCTTGCCTTGAGGAGTATCACAGACACAGCCCTGTTTGGTTTAAAATGTAACTATCACAGCAGAGTAGGTTGAGCATTCAGATCTCAGCTGGGTTTCTCTTGAATTTATTAACTTAGGAATGGAAACCCGCTTTAAATAGTTTACTATCTTCCAGTAACCCCTTCTTCTCCTTCTCTAGAAGTGGCACCACTCTTCAGGCTTGTAATCCTGGAGTACCTCCAACTTTTCTTCCCTTTGGCCCTCAGAACATCCTCTGTCTACCCCATGCTGTCAATAGGTCCTTCCCAAGCATGCTCTGAATCCTCCCTTTCTCTGTATTCCACATCGTATCCACAGCTCCTAACTACTCTTAACTACACTTCATTTCTCCCTCCACTGCTAACTCAAGATCAAACAAGCAGCTTGAGTATGCTATTATTTTTCTCCCCAAAGTTTACAGTGATCTGGGGTTTGAGGAAAACCTTGGAACAAGTCATAGTATTGACCTTCCAAACCAAACCAGATTTTTACATGGACTGACAGAATTATTGTGAATAGTGGTGCAATAAACATGGGAGTATATATATATATATATATATATATATATATATATATATATATATGATTTCAGTAGTGATACAATGGACATAAATTAGCCTAGGAGATCCAGAAAATCTTCTAAATAACATGGGGACAAAGTTCACTTCCCCGATGAATTGCTGGTTGCTTTGAGGGTCTATACTTACCTGTGAAATTTTACTTACCTAAGTCATCAAGATCAATAATGTAGTCTTTATAACTAACTTTACCCGCTTCATTAAAATGCAGAGGTTATTTGCCCCAGGGTCCTGACTGTTTGGTTTTCCATAATCCTTTTCTGTTTTCTAAGATCAAAGAAGGAAGCAATATCTAGTAAAAACTACATAATACATTTTTAGCAGACTGGCTGTAATAAGTTATCTCCATGTTCCACTGCTGTCGGCTTCTGTTGTCCCATTTCAAGCATAAAATCGGCCAGCCTAGCAACTAAAAATGGAAGACTATTTGTGGGGATCTTTCCAGATACAATCAACACATACCAACTAGTGAAAAAGGCTCCCCCATGCAAAAAAGGAATACAAAAAACATAATACAAAAGAGTTAAATCTTACTAAAAAATGGCAACATGAGGGCGTACACAACCCAGGATAAGAATCCCTTCAGTTTCTGCAACAGACACAAAGGGAGAAAATATTTTATGGCCAGTGAATGATCACAGGTCTGTTGGGTCTACAAGTAGTCAACCTAATAATAGGAGTACGGAATGAAAAATAAATGGAATGTTAAGTACCCTGATAAGGCTACCTAACACGATTCTCAAAACCCGCGGACCTTCTGCCCACAAACGTGTAAGATGAGAGTCATATGATTACAGCATCCACCTGCAAACCCCATCGCGCTTCTCCATCTGTGTATTTTACTGTAGGTCAAGGCAGTTAATCACCAGAAGGCCCCAGGGCAGCCACATAGAATCTTATTTATGGGTAAATCAAGAAACCGAAATACTGAACCGTGCCTGATTAGCTGCACTAATATGCTACTTGTGGCTAATTTCTGAGCTGCTTAACCCACAGGTGTTTGCCCTCCCCCATAAATCACGCGGTCCGCCTCCCCTTTGCACCCCTGGTCCCACCATGCATATAGATGGCCTGTTTAAATGACAGGCAGGAAATAATGGATGAGGCACTAAATCATTCCAGTGTTTAGTCAACTGTCTCTCCTCTGAAACTGGTCCTACCGCGTTCCCACTGCCCAGCTCCTTTCAGATGTTATTGTAACCCTAGCCTTCTGCGCCACTGCATGTAACCTTTCAAAGGTACAAAGTGTACATTTCCCCATTTTTATTTGTTTTCCTTGTAGAGCACACCCTTTGCATAAGACAGAACCATTAAAATTTCCACAACAGCCAGCAGTGCAATGGAGCAGAGCAGAATCCCAATGACTTCGATGGTGAAAGGAAACTCTCACTGGGAATTTAGTAACTATGGTCCTACATTTACCTTTAATTTATTTTTTTAAATTAAAGATGCTAATTAAATGGCTCACAAACCAAACAATCTAAACACTAAATATTATGGGCAGGAAATGCCAGGCTTGCATATCATTTGATTCTTTAGACTAGTTCCTTGTTTTAAATCAACTTATAGGCCAATATAAAAACCAGTAGCTATGAAAATACATACTTCACATGTATTTACAATGTATGTCTATGCTTGGAACAGAAGAAAATATAGGACTTGGCAGGAGATCTGTTTCAAGCTCTAGCTAAGAAAACTCTTAGAAGGAAATATCAATCAATGGGTACCAAATGAAATGTTATAAATGAACATAATAGCAGGCAAAATAGGAATGAAAAACAAGATCAAGGCTTCACTACATTGGGACAAGCATAATTATAGTTTTGATGTGATAGGCATAAAATATAAGAACTCTTCAACTCTATTGCTCATTGAAGGAGGAAAATAGTTGTTTGAAATTTTCAGTTGCTTTTAGGAATTTTATATGTCTCACCCTTAGATTAGATTATATGACAGGAAATACACTCATTTATCTGTTATTTTTAGCACTTCCTAATTGAGCTCAAATAGGCAAATGTAATATGAGTATTCAAGTCATAAAAGTAATGTATTCAAGGTTATTCCACTTCAAACTAGGATGAAGTAACAGGAACTAGATTTACCCTTCTGGCAGAAGCTATCAAAAACAGGCAAACTATACAAAATAATGGTTTTCAAGACACTGGACACCAGGCAATGAAGATACCCAACAGATGGGAAGTAAACCAGGCCAGCCCTGTGATATGGTCCCAGCTCACCACCTTGAGAAATTTTCCAGGCCAGAGTGTGGGGAATGATCCCTGGTGAAGCCCAGTGGACTCCTTTTTTTAAAGAGTCACAACTGAGCATCCTGGGAGATCAAGGTGGCAAGAGTTTCCCAGAGCTGGGTACCAGGGAGAAGAGAGCTGCATTGAGATTGAGTCCCTCTGGGGGCCTTCAGGAGGTCCTTCAGAGTATTTACCTGAGCACTAAACAAAACATACAAGCACATAACCTCCCCGAGGCTGGGAAAGAACTGCAAGAAAAGATAAGAGCTAACAATGCTAAGCATTCACCCGGATCCTGGAAGGGCACCTGTTTTCAGCAGACCAGAAAAACCCATGATTCAAGAGCACTGAATAGAATTCTTAGGAAAGTCTCATCTGAGTAGGGAAGTAACTAGCCATAGACTGAAAACTGTTCTCATCCCACCTACCAGACTTTAAAAGCAGGACCTAAGAGGATCAAACTGCTTTCAAGGAAAACAACTGTAACCTAGAGGGGGAAATATGCTAAGAATATTTATAGAAATTCAAAAATATCCAACCACCAAAACAGTAAAAAAAACAATTGGCAGACAAGGACATTTAAGAAGTTTTGAAACTGTACTCCATATGTACAAAATGTTAAATAGAGACATGGAAGACATAAAGAATAACCAAATTGAATTTTGAGAGGTTAAAAGTCTATGTATGAGATGGAAACTTCAGTGGATGGAATTAATTTCAGTTTAGACATTGCAGAAGAAAACCTCTATAAACATGAAGACAGCAAAATAAACTACAATGAAAGAGAAAAGATAATTTTAAAAAATAAAAAGAGCATCTGTGGTCTATGGGGCAACTTGAAATGGCTTAACATATGTGTACTTAGACACTCTGAGAATGAGTAAAGAGAAATCAAAAAAAATAATAATTAAGAAATAATGGCTAATTTTTTTCAAATTTCATAAATATCACAAATCAACAGATCCAAGAAACTCAACAAATCCCAAACATAAGAAACATGAAAAAAAACACCTACACCAAGTCACATCATAATCATATTACTCAAATCAGCTGACAAAAAAATAACATATAAGCAAAGGAAAAATAAAACCACATTACATACAGAGGAACAAAGATACAGATGACCACAAGTTTCATATTGAAAACAACCCAACATCTTTAAATTACTGAAAGGAAAAACAAACAAACAAACAAACCTGTCAACATAGAATATTCAAAAAAAAATCTTTCAAAACCACAGGTGAAATAAAGAATTGTTGATTCATACAAAGCTGAAATAATTACCAGCAGATCTGCACTAAAAATAATGTTACAGGAAGTCTTTTAGCAGAAAGAAAATGATACCACAAAAATGTGATTTTACACAATGAAACTAAAAAGCAAGGGAAATAGAAATTACATAGGTAGTTTTTCTTATTTAGGTATCTTTAAAAGCCGAATTTTATTTATATAAAAATAGCAACACTATACCACAGTGTTTATAATATAAGTAAAAGTCAAAAATGGTAACAATAGCACAACTTTTGGGGGACGATGAGAAATGAAAGTTTATGATCATGAGAGTCTTACACTGAAATGATATAATGTCATGTAAAGTGGGACTTTAAAACATTTAAAATGTATGGTATTGACCCTAACACAACCACTAAATTAGCAAAACAACAAATTATAACTAATAAGCCTAAAAGAAGATAAAATGGAATCATAAAAAATAATTATTTCAAACAAAGTCAGAAAAAGAAGATAAAAGAGACAAAGAACAGAGGGAATAATTAGAAAGCCAATAGCAAGATGATAGATTTAAGCTTTACGAAATCAAGAGTTACTGTAAATATAAATGATCCCAACACCCAAAGTAAGAGGCAGATATTGTCAAAGTAAAGAAAAATAAATAAAAATAAAATAAATAATTAGAGAAATACTGATCTATGCTCAGCCTATGATGAACACTCTTAAATATAAAGACACAAATAGGTTAAAAATAAAAGGATGGAAAAAGGCCATTTAACACTAATCAAAAAAAAAAAAGTATATAGCAGAGAAGTCATATTACCATGTATAAAAAAAGTCATTCCACAATTGTAAAGGAATCTATTTATCAAGCGGAACTAACAATCTTTAAATTTTATGAACCTAACAACATAGCTTCAAAATATATGAAGCAAAAAAATGATAGAACTATAAGGAGAAATAGGTAAATCAATAATTATATTCAAAGATTTTAATACCCCACTTTCAAAAAGTAGAGAGAAAATCAATAGGGATACACACTACTTAAAAAAACACTATCAACTAATTGCACCTGAGTGACATTTCAAGGACACCATATCCAACAAAAGGATAATACAAATTATTTGGCAATGCAAAGGAAACATTTAGTGAAACAGAGCATATTTTGGGTCATAAAACCAGTCTCAATAAATATAAAACAGCTCAATTCATGCAAAGTATTTTCTTTTACCACAATGGATTCAATTAGAAATCAATAATAGAAAGATGTCTAGAAAATCTCAAATATCTGTAAACTAATAACCAGCTTCTAAAGAACCCACATAACAAAGAATAAATAAAAAGTTAAGATATTAGAAAACATTTTGGTCAAAATAAAAATTAAAGAAAAATACATCCCAATTTGTGGGAAGCAGCTAAAGTAGTACATTGTAAGGAGAGAGCTTGAACTTACAGCAATAACTTGAATTTATAGCAATGTGTCTCTATTGGAAAAGAAGGAAAATATCACATCAATGACTTCAGCTTCTAGGAAAAGAAGAGCAAATTGAATTCAATTAGGCAACAAAAAATAAATAATAGAGAACAGAGCAGATGAAAATGAAATAAACACCAGAAAAGTAATGGAGAAAATCATTAAAATTAAATGCTGGTCTTAAGAAGATTCATATAATTAGGATAAACAAATTTACCAATATCAGGCAGGAGAGAGGTGAACTTACTATAAATTCTACCTAGAATAATTATCTTACCTAAAAAAAAATACCTCAAAACAATTTTGAGATAGAACAAACCAGAAGGGTTAATAGCAGTAGCTCTCAATATTTATTATTAAAGCTACCATCATCAAGACAGTGTGGTATTGACCTAACAAATGGACAGATAGATCAACGGAACCGAACAGAGTCCAGGAATAAGTTCATTCATGTATGGAACTGAGTTTTGATGAAGGTACAAAGGCAAATCAATGGAAGAAGGGTAACTTTTTCAACAAATGGTGCTATAACAATTGGACATCCATGTACAGAAAACAAAAAAAATGCACATTAAAAATGTCAACAAATACCTGCATCAATAATTTGCCCCATAAAAAATAATAATTCTTAATAAATCATAGTTCTAAATGTTGGCTTAGAATTCTAAAAAGTTCTAAAATTATGTCTTCTTCAATTTCATAAATATCATTTATTGGAGGATCTTTCACAATACTACCTTTTCATTTCTTCTGAGCATCACCCAGCTTTCTCCAGACACTCAGGTCTATCATTGCATTTCAACCTATGATTCTTTTTATTTTACTTTCCCTTTAAGAGACTGGACAGGAAAACGAAGATTTAGACTTTTAACTAAATTTAGGAAGGCAAACAACTAGTGTCAGTCAACAATATTCCCAGAAGTAGGAAAGGAACTGATTTATGATATCTCAGAATTTTACCAGCAGATTAACCATTTACCTACGAATTATTCTTCACCCTGGGCTCTTTCTGGTCGGGCCAGGCTGGTGGGTTCCACCATCACCTGCCAGAAACTGAGGAGGAGAGCGAGAAAGAGGAGGGAGGAGGAGGATTCAGGGTATAGGATCTGAGGAGCCTTTCTGTGCCACAGAAAATCTCCAAAGACTCTGTGAAGATATAGAAATTATAAGAAATGCTGTAACACTGTTGTGTGGTATTTGCTGTTTCCCCAGCAGCTCAGTTGAGGGAGAACTCAGCTGATCTCTGTTTCCTGAAGTTTCTTTACTTTTTATTTGTTAACCAAGGCTTATATTTGGAGAACTCTGTTGTACAGACCCTGAAGTCATCTCTGACCCATATTAACAGCATGCTTTTTAAGTGTCAGTTAGATTTGTGGATCTATAAAGTTCTCCTGAAACTTCTGGAACGTGGGAAGTCCAAGATCGAGGTACCAGCAGATTTGGCTTCTGGTAGTCCCATTGTCCAGTCCACAGTGTATGGCTCCAGAACAAGAAGTGGGCACTAACCCCTTGTCCAGGTACTTTAACAAGTCTGGAGGGATTTTCAACTTCCAACAAATTGAGATTATTCCAGGATAAAAAAGTTGCCTGATTCTCCTTTTTTTTTTTTTTTTTTCAAAATAATTGAAATTGCTTTATAGCTTTAATGATCTTGCATTGAAATTGTTAAATGACTGTTAAAAGGTATATTGTATTCAGGACCTTACATTATACAAATTTATCAAATGTGTATGTATCAGAACGCTGTATTATTTTCTCAGGATAATAATATAGTGTCTTAGAAGAAAACAGAATTCTTGAGAATTCTTGAAGCCTATCTTTATTTTTAACTAATTCAATAAATATTTGACAAAGTTGTTTTCTTGACTCAAGTAACTACTTGTAATTGTTCAGTCATGGAATACACCAGGATTATGAGATCTATTTTTAAAAATCATAATTAGTCAAAGAAATTCACATGTGTTTTGTATATTTCAAATAATTTTTTTCTGTCTTAAAAAGGGTGATTCTGTAATTAATTTATTTGAATATTCTTCTTGTAAAAATATAAAATGTGCCTTGAGGTCCAACTTAGAATGTGTAACACATAGAATCTCATCTCTCATAAACACTAAGTATAATTACTTTATCTTAAACCCCAGAAGCCCTGACTTAACTATAACCTAAAACATCTGTGGTGCTTCGTAACAGTTATCGTTCTCCATCCATGACAATTTTATACAGTCTACTTAAATCTACTTGCATAATGTAGTTTTAATGACCCATGTGAGATTCTGTAAATATGCTAAATTCTATAAATTTATTAACCATTGCACAAAGGAACTTTTCTTTGTCAATCTTTGTCTTTTCCTAAGCCTCAACAATTTCTTATATTTGTTATATTTCAGGATTTTTGGTATACATTTGCATTCACATTATTCTTTTCATTCATGATGGTAAAAACTTTGAATGCATTTTTTTTTAATCTCACCATAGTGAAGGCTGCTTCTCAATTATGACCTCTCTTCCTTCCACTGATATGTTAGGTCACAAATGGAAGAATCTACTCTCTTAAAATAAATAGCACATCACAATCCTTACAACCAGAGAATGTGTTTTTGCTGCTAAGTAATACACAATTAGCCTGCCATGCTTCAGGAGCTGGTGAAACAAAACACCAACCAACCAACAAGGCAGCCACACTCAGAGGCCACAATAGGTTGAAGGTGACCATGTTCATAAAACACGGATGATGAAAGCAGATATCAGGGGAGATGACAGTCTTTCCACTGATGTGGAGAGGCAGGGAGGAGAAGAAATCACATGTCTGTGAGATGCTATCTGAATAAGAAATGAAATCTAGATCCATCTGGTCAACACAAAATCATTTACTCATTACACCATTTTGACTTTTATGTAAATAATATCTTTGGTGAAATATCACAAAGGACACACAAGTTGGTTTATAGAGCTCATTACATAGCTTGCTTGTATTGTGATATGTAAAACCTATACTCACTTGAATACATTTCTATATTTACTATACTATGATATAAAGACAACCAAAAATACTTTAAAGCTTCTGGAAAGGATTCTTTTTAATGAATGAACTTCTAATAATATAATAAATGCATATGTGATATGTCTTAAGATAAACTATTCAGTACATCACAGTATAAAGATTCAAAGTATGCATGCATTCAGGGAAGTTTAATTGACAGTGGTGGCTTCATTTGCCTGTAGTGAAAGCCTGTAGCATACCAACATTATCAACATTCCCTAGAGCTGTGCTTGGAAGAAAAATAATATTGATGAAAACAAAAATAGAGAAAGATATGTTTAATATAGTACATTTACAGTCATAGATTGTTTTCTTGCAAGTTGTTTTCCCAAGTAACAATCCATATTTATATGAAGAATTAATTAGACAGTTGATCTTTTGCTTCTTAAGGGCTTTTGCTTTGCTGACTGCTTTTCCTCCAACCCTTCTTTACAACTTCTAGCACCAAACCCTCAATACTAAAATAGTATCTTCTTCTTGGTAGAAATTTTGTCATATTCGTCATCAGAGTAACCCAGTGAGTAATTTTGGGTGAGTGAATAGAAGCAAACCATCTAAGGTAAAACGTTTTAGCAATGGTCATCATCATTTCTTGCCTATATCACCAGAATTCTCTCCTATCAGCTCTCTTTTTTTCCAGACTCCAGCCTACTACCTCTATTTTTTATGATAATTCTGAACATTCATCTCAAAAATACAGCTCTCACAGACTTAAAAAACAAGCTTATGGTTACCAAAGGGGAAAGGTTGGTGGGGAGTGATACATTAGGAGGATGAGATTAACATATACACACTACTATATGTAAAATACATAACCAACAAGGACCTACTATATAGCACAAGGAGCTATACTCAATATTTTTTAAGAGCCTATAAGGGAAAAGAATATAAAGAGGATTGATATATGTATACATATAACTGAATCACTTGGCTGTACACCTGAAACTAAACAGCAGTGTAAATCAACTACACTCCAATATAAAATAAAAATTAAAAAAAAATTACAACTCTCATGTATTTCTATCTACTCTAATCTCACCAATATCTTTTCACTACCCTAGAGATTAGGTTCCAATTCCTAACATTGGCCCCAGGGTCTGTTCCGATAAGGCCGTCCTGGTTGCCTCATCACACACTTGCTCCTGATGACCCCATCCTGCTGCTCCTCTTTCTGTTTGTGGAGTTTGTCATGCTCTCCACTTTTCCTCGGGCCCTTTGTTAATTGAGATTCTACTGTCTGGAAATCCCTCCTTCCCCCTTCACCACTTTATTTATGAGTCCTTTGACAACATCATCTTTTATACCTCCCTTAGACACTGGACTGCCAGGCCTTTTTTGCATTATCTTGGTGTGGTAGGCCGAATAATGGCTTCTGATGATATCCATGTCCCAGCCTCCAGAATCTGTGAATAGTTTTCATTACATGGCAAACAGGAATTAGGGCTGCAGTTGGAATTAAGTTTGCTAATCAGCTGAATTTAAAATAGGGAGATTAACCTAGATTATCCAGGTAGGTTTAATGCAATCACAAGGATCCTTAAAGTGGAAGGGAAAGTCAGTAGAGGAAGGTCAAAGTGATGAGATGTGAGAAGGACTTTAAAGATGGAGGAAGGGGCCAAAGAATATGGGTGGTCTTTGGAAGTTGGAAATGGCAAGAAAACAGATTCTCCTCTGGAGCCACAGAAAAGGAACTCAACCTCACTGAGAGCTTAATTTTGGCCCAGTGAAGCCTGCGTGAGACTTCTAACCTACAGAACTGTAAAACAATACATTTGTAATGTATTATACTTCTGAATGTGCAGTAAATTGTTACGGCAGCAATAGAAAAGCAATACAGGGAAGTAATTCCTCTTCCCGGGTGGCACTGTGGCTGGGTCCCTCCTCAGCACTAGACTGTTATTTCCATGAAGCCAGAGACTTTGTCTGTCCTGGGTACTACTGTCCACTCAGCATGGTACCCAGCACATGGTAAAATCTACCTGGAGATATGAGGGTTGACGTAAATTTATATTTCAGAATTTTTTGAGATTGCATTTCCTATTCTTTTAAATTGTGAAACAAAAGGTTTTACATCTTTATTTTTTATGATAGGAGTCCTTCCCAGGGCCATGAAATCACAGAGTCAACATGAAGAGGGCTCTAAAAGGAGTCAGGAGACTGAACTTGGGAGAACTCCTACGTTTCTACTACAAGGACCGTCTTGGTCTCATGTGCCCCCCAAATAGTTACTCATCTGCAGTGCTTTTGCACATTCCCTTTCTTGCCAGATGGTCCACTCAGCACATTTCCACCTGCTTTGTTCTCACTGCCCTCTGTGGCTTCTCTTCACTCTCCGTGTAGAGACAGCTGGCTCCCCATCAATGCCACTCCCGTTCCTGCTGTAGAACAGTGTTATGGCATCAACAAAGCTCTCTCTCACAGCAGATGTAGATGGTTTCAATTACAGATCCTATGAAAGTAAGTTCTGGGAAGTAAGAGGCACTCCATTCATATTTAGTAAACCAATCTGTGTGCCTTGTGCGTGTGTGTGGTGTATCTTTTAGTTAAAAAGCAACTTTACATTTTAGTTAGTATTGTATGTTCTAGATCTAATCTTGTAAACTAACACTTCAAGGGAGGATTAACTAATGTAGGCTACCATCTAGGATCCTGAGATCAGAATAAAGTAAAAGAAGGCTCATTCTCTAGAAAATTTAAAACCATCTTCAAGAAACAGTGAGCTTTTCTTCTTTGTAACAAATCTCTATTTTTTAGTTGACATGGTCAGCATAACTCAAGACCTCCAGATGTGTCAGTACTTACAGTGGGGACTAATGGCTCAGCCATTCCTTCAGTGAATGTTTGCCCAGTGCCTGTTCTGCCATGTGCTTTCTAACTGTCAGGACTGAACGATAGGTGATAAATCACCCTCCTCAAGGGGCTTACACTCTGATGGAGGAGCCTGTGGGCTGGTCCAATGACTGCAAAGAAACATAAGGCACAAAGATAAATAAAACATGACCTATTTACATAAGAAATGAAGTTCAGAGGAGGTTCACTGATACAAATCCATGAATTATTTTATACACAAATTGATAGAATTATGCTCAAATGCAGAAAAATCAGTGATCTCTTTGAATAAGAGCAACGAAGGACACTTTTTATAAGGAAAGACTTTAAGTTGATGCTTAAAGAATGAGTAAAAATGTAGTAGGTGGGTGAAAATGAGAACACAACTTCATACAGAAAGAACAGCTTATGAGAAGAAAAACATGGAGATTCTTGGTGTATTGAAACTAGTCTAACTTCTTCCTCATCTATTCATGTTCATAGTCACCCCATCATTTCCATGGCGTAGTTATCACTTTAGTGGAGATCTGCTCAATACAGGAGCCAGTGTCCTTTCTCTGAGAATCACTTTCTTCTTCTCAAGGATGGCCCTGGGGTAGACTTAATTTATACTGTAAAATTCCTCCCCCTACCTATAACCTATTGGGTGAGAATTGGACACATGGCCCAAGCTGGAACAATTGGACTCTTTTCCCTAGTGATTTATATTTGGTACTTAGAGGCAGCCAGTCAATTTGTGAACTGAACTGGAAGTGTATCTTGTAAGTTTACAGGATGTGGGTACCATGTGGATGGAGAAGCAAAATAAGAAATTAATAGCATTGTTCCAAGGGCAGCAGGAACAATGCAGAATAAGAGCATTTTGTGCTGGAGGAGTTCCGAGTTTTAATGCCAGCCTTCTCCATGAGACCCACTGTATTCCTGTCCCAGAAGCCCTATGATAAAATCTCCATTTTTATCCTTTTAGTTAAAAACAGTTTCTGCAAGTTGAAACTGGAGTCTAGTTTAATGCATATGGCTTTGGAAACTCTCAAATCTATTTGTTTTTTGAGTTCAGTTTTCTCTACTAAGCTTCAGATCTATCCCATCCTACTTCTCAGACAGTCCAACCTGCAAATTCCATGTTTTCCTCAACTTCACTCTATATAAGGTTAAATTCATCATTTTGCCATCCACACTGTGTTCTGTTTCTCCCACTCTATTGAATCACCACATGGCCCAGCAGATCAGATAAACAACCTTGGGGTTCAACTCAACTTTCCCATCCCTAGACCGGACATCATGTTATGCTAGCTCACCTCCCTTCAAGGCTTCCTAACTGTGTTTCTGGTAGGATATCCTCATGGAATGCTGTTCCATCAGTCTGGGCTGTTCTTTTCTCTGTGTTCCCAGCTTATGCTCTTCACACTTTACCTGGATGTTTCCAAGTCCTCTTTAATAATAATGCTCAAGTGTTACTTTTCCCACAAAAACCCAATTTACATGAACCAAATATATGACCCTCTAGTGAACCTAGTTTTAAAACACTTTTTTGTAATGAACACAAGCAGAGATGTGAGAGGGAAGGGCAATGAGGACTGGAAAGTCAATGCCTACAGAAGGTGGAGGAGATAATTCCAGGGTAGAACCAGAGGCATGGCAATACTGGCTGACCATGGGAACCCAGCATCAGTAAGTAGTTGAAAGGTAAGCTGCAATAAGGGTCTGACCTGATAATGGGAAAGCTGGAAGGACTAGGGAAAAGATGAGACAAAAAGATGGTAAAGAGAGAAAGAACAATATGTTAATTAGCATGAAGGGATAAGAGAGATGGCAGGACTGTGGTTGGTGTAAAAGTCTGAGCTTTTGGAAAGTTTAAAGCAATTTGCAGTCCCAGTAGCCATGGTGATGACAGTGTCCAATGGAGAGGAGTTGAAAACTGAACCAGTAGAAGAAGTTGAGTCATTCTGAAACTAGGACTCTATACTCATCAGTTTCAGTTGTTGCCCTGGTGGGGAATGGAATGACCACAGAAGCTGAGAAGACTGAAAATGTATGAAGCTAGGATGTTGGAAGACCTGCCTGTATCTTCCCCAAAGTCATCCCCAGACAGTCATTTTGTTTATACCCATTTTCAGTACTAGAATAAAATTTACTCATTTATTCAGTTTGAATAAAAAACTTTTCACATCATCTCAATAGGATTAACATAATCGAACACCTAATTCTTTTACTCTCAAGGATGGCATTAGGCTTGTTGTCAGGAGTTCTTTTCGGTTGTAGAGAAAGATCTTCTTTATAAGTTGCCTCAAAATCACCCCAATATGCATCAGTCAGACATGTCTGGCCTCACCCACTTTTATTACATCTTCCCATTAAAAGCTGCCAATCATTCAGGTATATAACTATTTATTAAAAAGAACTACAGAGTTTCTTGTTCAATGAGGTTCATAATAGAGTTCTTTTTGTTAAAAACTGAGCAGGTCATTTGAATATGGTTTCCCTAAGAATAATACTAGAGACTTTATAATCTCTTACTTATTAAACAATTTATTCTAATTTATTGAAAAAAAAAGTGAACATCATGGACCAGACAAGAGCATGAAACTATAAAAAAGAGACAATATTAGTTCAAGGTGGTGGAGGGGAGGCAACTCTTGATGGGTTTCCGCCTTCTCTGGGATTTCATTTTGGATACGGGCGTTCATTTAACCCACTGATGGAGGGTGGGGCAGGCCCCTGTGCTACATCAAGTCAGTGTGTCAGGACAGGACAGTCATTGGCTTGAAAAATGGATCACAATTCCAAACAACCTTGGTAGAAAGATAGTATGGTCCAGAATCAAGAGAAGACCCTTCACACTGGACAGTCCCAAGGCAGGACTTCAGGACTAAGCAGAGGGAAATGACCAGATAAACCTGGAGGAGAAAATGATTTCTTACAGTGAAACGGCAGGCTTCAGGTGATAGTTTGCATGGCATGTATCAATCTGCCCACCCAGATGGGAGCTACATGACGATGTCTATATGTTTCCATTACGTTGACTTTAGATTTCTTTAGGCAAATAATGATGAAAAAGTCATCTGACAATTCCAAGAAGAAAAATGTGTGAGGTAGCTCGGGAGTAGCACATGCCAGGGTTATTATCGTGCTGTCTCCGATTTAGGAAGTGCAGACGATATGGGGCTGGCGGAAAGTATATTCAAGACAGGCAGGGTGGTTCCAGTATGGGAATTAAAAGGGCACCTGCTAAATCTGTCAGAAGGCAGTTTCAAGATGTAGCACCAAAGAATTATATCACAAAGGCCACTCAGAGAAATACGAGTGTCACAAAGTTAAGTACATCTAGGGGAGATCAGATAATAGGAAATATCTTTCTCATAGCTGAGATGATAGATTGCAAAAATGGTAAAGTGAAGCACACAGCAGATATAAAGGGAAATCAAGGAGATGGGAAAAAAATAAAATAGAAGGGTAATACAATAGAAGTGAAGCTGTAGAAATCATAAAAGAAATGCTTGGAAACAACAGTGAAACTTATTGAATAAAGTAAAATTTATTCAGAACATTCAGATGGCAAGATTCAGAAAAATAACACATGGAGTGGCATTCTGGCTGATTGCAAGATGCTGTGAAGAATACATTTTAAAAAATTGTCATATGTTCTCCTAGAACACCATATGAATAATTTAACAGGAATGCCAAGATTTATGAAAAGAGTGTTATCAGTGAAATGTTAATGCCAGCCCCAAGAATTTGTCTTTTAGGTGAGGGTTTGGTTCTAATCTACATAATTATTTCTATTTGCCACCCCCACACTAAAAACGGAACAGGGAAAATTAAGAAGACACTCAGAACGTGAGATGCAGTCTAAGATTTATTATCCTGATGATTTAGAATCTGTGTTACCTGCTAATTGAACTATTCCTGCAACATCATCAGCTGATGGACCAGCCTCCTCCTTTGCTGTCTGCACTTCTCTGTGGCATCGCTAACAGGATTTCCATGTGTCGCCCAAGGGTTTTTTCCTTGCACATCATCTCAGTGGGAATACCTTTGCCACTAGGCAAGACATTACCAGGGCCAGACTTTCTTGGAGGAGTAAAATGAAAACAATTCTGCATCCGCTATAGGCACCAACTGATATGACCTGTAGTCACACATAAGGAGGCAGTCTGGGGATGGGTACTTGCAGGATGTAGTCCTGTAAGTACTTTCCAAAGCCACTGACCACTGGATGAGGGAGCATCCTGGTTATGTCTTATTATCTACATTAACAACACCAGCAGGTGCATAGGTGGCCATTTGTCACCTAGCCTGAAAAGCTGTTCACAATCACCAGAGTTCTTTCTTGAATCCCATGAAGAGAAGGATGAAATGAGGTGCTTGACTCCTGCATCAATGATTTTATCTTTGCAACCCTTTGAAAATTGGGTACTTCACACTCTGTCATATAACACACAGGTCCTACTTAGGAAAGAACATTAGCTCCTAGAGCTAGAGTGTGTGGATGAGACATCGGGCCACTTGATTTATTCTTTTGCAACCCTTTGCCCCCAGCTAATCTGTGCTTTATCCACTGATGCAAAGATAATTCAATTTATGGAATGTTATGCAAGCACTCATTGAACTTTATGGGACTCTTAAAAATCAGCTGAGGTGCTTATAAAGGAAACTGAAGCAGTGGAGGATGTGGCTTTACAGTATTGACTTGCTGGTGTTGTACTTTCAAACATTTATATGTAGACAAGCTTTATATTTCTCTCCCCTCATACTGGCTGGACAGGTTTCCTAAGATAAAATCAGTTATTTCTGGCTCATAAAGAAAAGCAAGTTCGCCAAAGGGAGGCAGGTTATTCAGATTCCACAAAGACACATGCTCTAAAATTAATGGATGACACCGACTTTCTTCCAACGACTTTCTTCCAAACTAGCCTTGTGAGGGCTAGTTATTTGCAGGGAATTCCTAGTGCCTTGGAAATAAATGTCTTGTAAACATTTCTTAATTTAATTAATAATGTACTTCTTCATCTACCACAAAATTAAAATAGACTAGATAGCATTCGACTGTATATACAAATACTAGTGAATAAATTAAATTAACAAATTAAATAAAATGTGTAACCACATTTAACATAGGTTAAAAATTGTGTGTTGGTAACAAGTAAAGTGTACACTCATATATAGTATGTCTTTGGGAAATAAGTTTATGGCAATTTTTCAGGTATTGGACCTATACACGTCACTGTAGAAGTGTACACTAGTATTTCCTTAAAGAGGAAATACAGTATTTCTGCACATAAAGAAACATGGAAAGAATAATTTATGTATCTTTTAAGTCTGCAATAGTACAAAATAATTTTACCCAGTTTTTTTCATATATGTAACCTGTATAGGAAAAGACAGCAGTAATCTGTTCCTAATATATTAAACACTTATTTGTAAAGTTTGGAAATGTTATCCTTCACCCTTTCTTCATTTAAAGAAGCCCATTGGAAGACAGAAGGCTCCATCACTTCTCCTGGGAAATGACTTGCTGTTTCACCTAGAAGACTGTACTTCCTATCTCCAAGGGGAAAACGAGAAATAACTGGGCAAAGTATATCACTCACAAAGTGACAAGAAAAGAATTCTTCTTTGACAATCTTATTCTTTCCATAAAGTGTATGAGGTCAACCATCTGTTAGCTCAGTCCTGGTGTGTGTGGTACCCAAGGCAGCCAGAAGGGATGCATCATGGCACTCTCTACTCCTGAGCCCTTTCACCTGTCACCCCAAGTCCTCTCAACAACAAGGTGGACAAAGAAAAGTGCTGTGGAGATGTCCTTGATGTTATCATTCTGTGGAAGGACCCTCCAGACCCACCCTATTGTGCTCGCCATCCCTGTTGACCTCCATCCCACTAGCTGCAGCCCCAGGTGTCCCCCCTACCCCTCATCACCTGCACCCTTATCTCCTACTGGCTCTACCAGCTACTCCCCTTCCCACTCTCAAAGCTCCCACTGAGCTAAGAATCCCTTCATTGCTCAACCTCTCTTTCTTTCCCTATCACATCTTGTTCTTACCGACTTTTGCCAATTCCAGATGACACCATGTCTCCTGCAGCCCTCTCAGAGGTGGCTGTTTCCTCTCTCATATGCTACATGGGACACTTGCTACATGCCTGCCCTCTTCTTAGCACTTTAAGTGTGTTAGCCCATTTCACCCTCTCAACAAACCCATTTTACAGATGAAGAAACAGGACACTGAGGGGAGAGAGCCTTCTTATTCCTGTTGCAGCCTGGGAAACATTTCTCTTCTAGCCCCTTTGTAAACACCTTGCTCCATGGAAGTGACTCTACCATCCGTGCTCTCACTACAGGCATGAACAAGCCTCCTGGACACTCCCCATCACTAAAGGGTTCAGCCTCCAGTTTGCTCTCTTGACCATCACCCATCTCCTGAGGACTTGGACAACCAGGTAGAAGAGGGAGCCAACAGCCCAGGTTCTCAGCACCTGTGTGTCAATACTCCCAATGGTCACTTCCTGCAGCCCAACAAGTCACCCGCTTCCATGACTGTATTTCTAGAACATATCATTGATAACAAAACCCCATGTAGAATATCAAACCCAAACAAAAGCCCACTTTTGCTCAACACTTACTATTTTTCTAAGCAGTGTTTTCATCCAGCTAGGACTTCCAATCTACTGATTCCGTAACATAATAAAAACAAAAACAAAAACAAAAAAAAACCTCATTGTCTTAAGCTTAATTTTACAAATGCATTATTTTCTCCTGACTTCAAAATGAATAAAAATTAACAGTTAGACTGTGTAAAATGTCTCCTTCCCACACCCCAATTCCATCTGCTGAGTTCTCAGCCATATACTCTCTGGACTCACAGGTCAACAGTTTCTTGAGTAAACTTTGAAAATGTATCCCGGCATATTCTAGCGAATGCAAACAAATGGTCTTAATGTCTGCATTTTTATTTAAAAAGTAGAATACTATGCACACTATTCTTCATCTTCCTTTTTTCATTTAATCAATCTTCGAGATATTTCTAGTAAGTGTATAAGAGATTTCTTTGTTATTTTAAAAACAAACTATCTTAAGCATCTTTAAGTATGCAGTCAGTGGTGTTAATTATTGAGATATTCACATTGTTCTGCTACAGCTCTCTCTGTAGAACTTCTTCATCTGGCAAAATTGGAACTCTATATCCATTAAACAACACCCCATTTCCCCCTCCCCCTAGCCCCTGGCAACTAACATTCCACTTTTGTTTCTATGAGTTTGACTAATTAAATACCTCATATAAGTGGAATCTTGCAGTGTTGTCCTTTAGTGATGAGCTTATTTCACTTACCAGAAAATACTCAAGGATCAAACATGTTGTAGCATGTGATAGAATTTTCTTCTTTTATAAGGCTGAATAATTTTCCATTGTATGCAAATACCACATTTTCTTTATCCATTTGTCTGTCTGTGGACATTTGGATTGCTTACCACTCTTCACTGTTGTGAATAACATTGCAATGAACATGGTTATACAAACATCTCTTCGAGCTCCTGCTTTCAATTCTTTTGGATATACATCCAGAAGTGGGATTGCTCAATCATATGGTAATTCTATGTTTAATTTTTGAGGAGCCTCCATATGGTTTTCCATAATGATTGTACCATTTTGCATTTCCACCAACAGTTCACAAGAATTCCAAGATTTCCAATTTATCCACACGTCCTTGTCAAGACTTATTATTTTCTGTGTTTTCATTTTGTTTTTGTTTTGGGTGTGAGGTGACATCTATTTATGGTTTGATTTGCATTTTTCTAATGATTAGTGATGTTGAACATCTTTTCATATGCTTTTTGGCCATTTGTATATCTTTGGGGAAATATCTGTTCAAATTATTTTCTCATTTTTAAATAAGGGTGTTTTTTTTGTGTGTGTGTGTGTGGTTGTTGAGTTATAGGAGTTCTTTATATACTCCAGATATCAATCCCTTATCAGATATATCATTTGCAAATACTTCCTCCCACTCTGTAAATTGCCTTTTCATTCTGTTCATTGTTTATTTTGATGCAGAGAAGTTTTTTTTTTTTTCTTTTTTTAAGTTTGATGTAGTTCATTTGTCTGTTTTTGCTTGTGTTACCTATGCTTTTGGTGTTATATCCAATAATTTGTTGAAAAATTCAATGTAATGAAGATTTTCCCTTGTGTTTTCTTGTGGGAATGTTATAGTTTTAGGTCTTATGTTTAAGTATTTAATCCATTTTGAGTTAATTTTTGTATGTAGTGTAAGGTCATGGTGCAATTTCATTTTTTATGTGGATATTCAGTTTTCCCAACACTATTTGTTGAAGAGATGGTTCTTTCTACACTGTGTGATCTTTACATCTTTGTTGAAGATCATTTAACCACATACACAAGGATTTATTTCTGGGTTATCTGTTCTCTTCCATTGGTTTATATTTCTGAATTTATATTTCAATGCCAGTTCCATACTGTTTTGCTTACTGTAGGTTTGTAACATGTTTTGAATAAGGAAGAGTGGACACATCCAGACTCGTTCCTCATTTTCAAGATTGTTTTGGCTGTTTTGGGCCCCTTGATACTGCATATGGATTTTAAGATGTCTTCTATTTCTGAAAAACAATGCCATTAGAATTTTGTTAGATACTGTATTGAATCTGTATATCACTTTGGATAATATTTAGCATTTAAGCAATATTAAGTCTTCCAATCTATAATATCTTTTTTATTTGTGTTCTGTTCCCTGTCTTTATTTTACTGTGTAGTATTCTGTTGCATGTTTGCATTGATTTATGTAGTTGGTGCTTTAATAAATCTGTACTTTGTTAATGAATATTTACATCAGTTCAATTTTGCTATTAGAAATAATGCCATAGTAAATAACCACATACATACATGTTTTCTGTTATGCTAGGATAAATTCCCAGAAGTGGAATTTCTGGGTCAAAATATATAGGCATTTGTAATTTCGAAAAACATGCCAAACTGCCCTCTACAGAGGCTGTACTAATTTACACTCCCAATAGTCATGGTTAAGAATGTTCCCTTCTTCACTACCTCAATGAAAGAGTATGTAATCAAACTTTCAGATTTTTTCAATATGGTAGACAGAGCTTGGCACCTCCATGTAATTTTAAGGTGCATTTCCTTTACGATAAGTGACATTGAGTATCTCTTCTTATATTTGTAATTCCTTTTCTGTGATATCTTTGTTTATATATTTTGCTTATTTCTCTATTGAGTTGTTGGTCTTTTTCTTATCAACTTGAGGAATTCTGTCTATTAGGGAGAACAGTACTTGGCTTGTGATATGCATTGTAAAAAGTCTTTCAAGTTTGACATTTATCTCAGACTTTATATTATTCTTTCTTTTTTGGTTAATACAGTAAATTTTGACTTTTTCAGTAAAATTTAATTATATTTTCTTTTATGACTTCTCAATTTTAGTCAGGTCTTTCTTTCTCCAAGATTATTAAGGAATTGCCATGCCTCTTGTCCTTTAATAGTTTACTTTTTTTTTTTTTCAAACATAAGAGTATGTTATTATTCTTCAGACATGTAGACCTTCCATGGCCACAACTTAAAAAGTAAGTGGCCAGGTATCCTGGTTTCCTGGATCATTCTCTGTGTTTATGCTATCTGCTGATTTGTCTTCACCAAATGACTCAAAAGCATTAATCAGCAAAGCCCCTGGACACTTAACCAGAGGAATACAGTTAAAAGTTTACATTTTATAATTAAATCTTTGAACCATTTGAAGTTATTCTGGGGTGTGGTGTGAAGAATGGGTCTGACATTACTGTTTTCATAAGTCAATCCAGTTGTTCCAATACTACTTAATGAAAAGTCTATCTTTACTATCCTTACTTAATTGTCATATTAATAATATTCCAAAGCCCCAGTGCATTTCAGTGTGTTTCCTTTGGTCTACCTCTTCATGTGTCAGTACCATAATACTTTAATAATGGAGATTTTATTATGTGTTTTAAGATCTGGTGGAGCTATTCATCTTCCATTGATTTTTTTTTCTCATATTAATCTCTGAGACTTTTCTTTCCATGTGAGCTATAGGATCCTCTGATTTTATTACTCCCAAAATATCCGTTGGCATAATTTTATTGGTACTATGTGAAATTTGTAAATTAAATTGTAAGAAATTAATACATCTTTATTTTTTAGTATTTCTGTTCAAGAACATGGTATGTCTTTTCTATGTTCAGTTCTTCATATAATATTTGAAAGTTTACTTCAAGTAGGTATTGTTTATTTCCTCTTAAATTTTTCCTAGTTATTTTATATTTGGTTATATTTGGGTTTTGTTACTTTAAATGGGCACTTTTCCATCATAAAGGATATATATATATATATATATATATATATATATATATATAAATTTTCCACTTTTCACAATTTCTGAATTTCGATATTGCTTTCAACAGTATTTCATCTGATTCCCTTAGTTTTTTTCATGTCACATATGATCATATAGTGAGAGAGTTATCTCATCTTTTCCAATTTTTTCATCTTGATTTATCTCTTTATCTAATTGCATTGGTTAGTGCCTCCTACACATTGATAAATGATACTGGTGATAGTGAGCATAATGATAGTTAAATGGATTATTTCACATACTAATATATCAGCAATCTCATATATATATGAAAAATCCTAAATGTAAAATGAGTAAACATAATCAAAGAACACTTTACAGACAATCATTTAATAATCTTGTGGAGCTGATTCCAGATGTAAGCATGGTTGAATGTTAGGAAATCTATTGACCTAATCCATAATATTAAAAGATCTAAAGAAAAAAAAATGCACTCATCTCCATACATGTTGACAGGCATTTGGAAATATTCAACAACTATTCATAATTTTAGAAAAAATAATAAATCAAGAACAGATGGCCATTTCCTAACGGATAAAATTTATCTACTTTTGTCCAAAAGCCAGGATTACACTCAATAGTGAAATGCAAGAAGCATTGCAAGTTCTGATGTTCTATTTATGCCCTAGTATATGGGCTATTTTAGTGAACATTCCACGAGCAGATATAAAGAAGATATTGTCTCTATTTTCAGGATATAGTATTTGCTCTATATAAGGCAAATCTCCTTTATTAATGATATTAATATTAATACTCATGGTTCTTCCATTTCTCCTTGCAGTTCTGTGATTTCTGCTTCATTAATATTGCAACTATGCTATTTCACGCATCAATGTTCATAAATGTTACACCTTTCTTGTCAACAGTTCATTTTTATATTATATTTTCTTTTTGTCTTTTGTCTTGTTTAGTTGTCTCACCTAAACTACTTGTTTTGTTTGATTTTAGACTTATTTCCCCTGCTTTCTTTTTCTCTTTCCCTTGTATAGCTTTGCCTGTTCTTTCGTTTTCAATTTTTAAAACCACATTGTTTTAAGTGGAACAATATAAATTTGGGTTTTACTTTATGACTTAACTGAATTTTAAAATATGTTTATTTACATTCATTGAAATAAACATGTTTGCTTTTAGTTTTTTTCATATTATTTTGTATATTTTCTAATGTAAAGTATTTAATATGTATTCAATTTTCTTGTGCTTTTACTTGTGAATAGATTTTTGTATTTAGGAAGGCTGGCATTTTCGGTTGTTTGTTTTATTTATTACCTTTATAATTAAACTTAACATAGTACCCTTCATCCTTTAACTACTTAGGCAGTATCTATTAATACCTCCTATAAGCAATAGTAAAGATGGCATCTTTTTTGTCTTACTTATCCTTCATTGGTATCACGTTTAATGAATATTTTTTTAGCATTAACATTATTCTGTTAAAAATCTTTATATTTTTCTTAATGTTCCACTTTTTTTTTTTTTTTTTTTTTTATGCGTTACGCGGGCCTCTCACTGTTGTGGCCTCTCCCGTTGCGGAGGACAGGCTCCGGACGCGCAGGCTCAGCGGCCATGGCTCACGGGCCCAGCCGCTCCACGGCATGTGGGATCTTCCCAGACCGGGGCACGAACCCGTGTCCCCTGCATCGGCAGGCGGACTCTCAACCACTGCGCCACCAGGGAAGCCCAATGTTCCACTTTTAAAAGGTATCCTACACATAAAATTGTATCACTTTTTCTCTTTGTGAAATTTTTGTTGGTTGCCTTATTTCACATTGTGGAAGCACATTACACTTGTGTTATGTTCGATCACCCTAATTAGTCATTGTAGTCATAGTTCCACACATTTGGGGTTTAGTTTCCATATTCACTGTTTGATTGCCTGAAGTTCTTCATCTGTAGTTTTTGTGGAGCTCATGGAGAAAAAAAATCCTTGGTTCTCGTGTGATAAATACAATAATTTTGACAGAATAGATCTCATTTTTAGGTCAGTTTTTCCTTGACCAAAAATGTGGCCTTTTAAAACAGATTTAAATTGTCTTCATTTCAGAAAGAAATTTACTCAGGAAGCTGTCTCTGTGGTGGAGAAGGAGATAGCCTTTGGATTTTGTGACATCTGTAAAGTCTCTTTTGGCTCTGAAGAAAAATGTCTTCTGTTTCATTTGTTCCATTTTGTGCTTTTGGAGACTCTAATAATGTAGAGATTGCCTACAGAAATTTTAATTAGGATTGCTTTCAATTTACAAACATGTTAGGGGAAATTGACATCTTGACAAAATTCAGACTTCCAATTCATGAACACTATATATGTATGTATATATATATATATATATATATATATATATATATATATATTAGTTCTTTGATTTCTCTCTTCAGTTTATAATTGTTATTGTACAAATCTTGAACAATTTTGAAGAGTCTGTCTCTAAGTATTTCAAGTTTTTTGGTCTTACTGAAAATTTTCTTTAAAATTTTCAATATCTAATTGCTCATATCTAGTATATAAAAATACAGTTGATTCTTGTATGTTGGCTTTCTGTAGAGCAATATTGCTGGACTCACATATAATATCTAGTACTGTTTTTGTAGATGCCTTGGAATTTTCACATAGATAATCACCTAGTCTATAAATGGAGATCATTTTAGCATTGTTTTCAATCTCCTGTAAAGCCACTTTTTTCTCTTTCTTGCCATATTGTATAGGATACTTCCTTTATATGATATGTTGGTAGGCAGAATAATGCCCCCACCCAAAAAAAGATGTTCACACCCTACTTCCCAGAACTTGTGAAAATGTTGCCTTAAGTAGCAAAAGGGACTTTGCAGATGTGATTAAGATTATAAACATTGAGATAAAATGATTATTCTGGATTATCCAACTGGACATAACCTAATCATGCTTGACCTTAAAATTGCAGGAGTCCTTTCAGGTAGGGTTACATGGCTGTGAAGAAAAAAAGAGAGAAGACCTCTGGTTGTAATACTGATTCAGCCTACTGCCGGTGACTTTGAACATGGGGAAAGGTGCCATTTGCCAAGGAGTGTGGGCAGACTCACAGGGAAAGTGGAAACAGCCCTCAGTGGACAGACAGCAAGACACTGGGGACCTCAGTCCTATAACTGCAAGAAACTGGATTCTTCCAAGGACCTGAGTAGGCAGGAAATGTATTCTCCTCTAGGGCTTCCAGTCAACAAGGCCCTGCTGACACCTGGATTTTACCTAGGTGAGATCTGTGTCAGACTTCTGACTCATAGATATATAAAATAATAAATACAGACTGTCCTAAGCCACTAAGTTTTTGATGATTTGTTGCCATATCAATAGAAAACTAATACAGTTATTGAATAGAAATGATGATAGGAAACATCCTTGTTTTTATTCTCAATCTTTGGGGAAAGTATTGTCTGTCACCATTAAGTATAATAGCTGTAGTTCTTTGTGGTTCTTTGCAGCCCTTCTCAAGTTAAGGAAGTTTCTTTGTTGTTGTTGTTTTAATCAGGAATGGTTGTTGGATTTTGTCAATGCTCTTTCTGCATCTATGGAGGTAATGATGTGGTTTTTCACCTATAGCATAGTGATATAGTGAATTATATTGATCAATTTACAAATGTTAACCCAGCCTTGTATAGCCAGAATAAGCACCACTTAATCATGATTTATTATGCTTTTTTATATATTGCTGAGTTTGATTTCCTTATATTTTCTTAACTATTTTTGTAACTTTGTTCATTAGGGTTATTAATCTACCTTTTTCCTTTTTTGAAGTATCTTTGTCTAGTTTTGATATCAGAATAATGCTGGACTCATAAAATAAATTTGGTAGTTTTCTCTCTTCTGTATTTTCTGGAAGAGGTTCTGTAGAACTGGTATTATTTCTTTCTCAGGTGTTGGTAGAATTTGCCAGAAAAGATACTTGAATTCAGTAATAATATTCTAAATTAAAATTTTAATTTATTTAATATATATTATATTATTCAGGTAATCTATTTCTTCTTGAATGAGGTTTGATATTTTGTGTCTTTCAACAAATCTGTTTGTTTAATCTATGACATCGTGCATTGTGTTTGTGTGTCTTTAGTCATAGTGCCCTATTATCCTTTTAATATCTGTAAACTCTTTAGTGACGTCACTTCCTTTATTCCTGATATTAGTAATTTACGTTCTTTCTCTTTTTTTTCCTGATGAGTTTGGCTAAAAGGTTTATCAGTTTCATTGATCTTTTTGAAACAGTCTGCTTTGATTCCATTGATTTTTCTTTTTTTTAATTTTCTGTTTTTAATTCCATTGAATTCTACTGTTACATTTCTCATTTCCTTATTTGTGATTAATTTAAATTTAATTTTCTCTTCCACTCTAATTTATTAATGTGTAAGTTTTAGCAATTGATCCAAAACATTTCTTGTTTTTATTTTAAGCTTTTAATGCTATAGATTCTCCTCGAAGAATTGTTTTATCTACATCTTATAAATTTTTATATAATGTACTTTAATTGTAATTCATTTTAATATATATTCCAGTTCTCTATGTGATTGCCTCTTTGATTCATAGGTTATTTAGAAGTGTGCT
The DNA here is from genome assembly GCF_008692025.1 of Phocoena sinus. Lineage (NCBI taxonomy): Eukaryota > Metazoa > Chordata > Mammalia > Artiodactyla > Phocoenidae > Phocoena > Phocoena sinus. The sequence continues at coordinate 170,752,929 of NC_045765.1, read as the reverse complement.
GGTTTATTTCCCAAATTTTGGAGGACTGTCTAGATACCTAATATTGATTTCTAGTTTAATTTATTGTACTCGAAGAAAACAGTGTGCACAATTACAACTATTTTAAATATTTTGAAGTTGATTTGATTTTTAGATAGCAAATCAGTTTTCTCAATGCAATTTGAACAATCTATTTTTCCACTAGTTTAAAATGTCAGCATTATCATATACACTAATCTCGTACATTTTTGAACCACATAAAAATATTTGCAGTGTTTAATGCATCTCTGGGGAAAATATATTTAATTTGTATCATAGCTTTTGCACGTGAACTATATTCCAAAGAAAATCCATCATGAGCATAAAACTGTGAGTAACTCTGTGGAAGTACCTATTTTTCAATATCATTTTGAATAAAGCTGCAAAACTTTTCAGAGATTTAGCTCACATCCTTCCAAATAACTATTTTTTGCCAAGTTCACTTCTCTAACACAATGTTGGATATTCTGGGCTCTTTCATGCAATATGATTTCAAAATCTTTTATGTAATTAAAGAAGGGTATTGTTTTCAATCTCGGTTTTACTTGCAGAATTGTGAATGTCAAGATCATGAAGATACCATTGATTTAAGGTTGCACATGTTACTATGGTTTGTGTTAGACTCAGAAAACAATGTTCAAGTCATAGTTTAAGATCCAAGGACAAAGGTGAAGACTTTTCCAAAAATTTCTAACCATTTATTTTTTAAAGCACTTGACAAGGGTAGTCAGTGATACACAAAAAGCATGAGAATCCTTCTGCCTGCCCTAGGGGAACAGCACAACGAAGAGTCAGGCATGCAAATCGCAGGCAAGGTGACACTGAGAGAATTTAAGCAACTGTGTGTCTGTATCTGCATCTATATCCACGAGATCTATAACTATATCCATATCTGTCTATATTTATACACAAAGGTAGGAAGCAACCTTCTGAAATAATTCTTGCTGTGAAAGACTGAGGAAAAGGAATGAGAAAAAGCTTCCCAGAGAAAGTGATTTCAAATTCCTAGTAACTCAGGGGGCCTTAGAGAATCTACCTTAAGAGAGAAATCCAAGTTCCTGACAGAATGAGGAAAACAGACTGGGAACTAAAATCGGTTTATTGTAAATTGAAGTACTCCTTCTAGAACGTAGCTGTGTGAAAGGAAGAAAGCGTTGCACAGACAGGAGTGTCCCTCTCATAACTATTTTTTTTTTTTAATGGAGGATGTATTTAAGGAAGTGGATAAGTAGGAAGTGAACAAAAACAGAGCATAGATCCATGCAAGCCACTGCTTAGTAAAAGATCTCTCAGTAATGAATAGGTCCTTAGGGTTGTTCTCTGAAAATTGCATTTTTTTTTTTTTTGAGGAGTATTTCCTACAGCCTTTTCCATCATTCACATACATTTTTGAATATGTAAGCACATGTGCACAGACACATATACACAATTTTTTTTTTTTTAATCAGGAAAGCATCTTTGCCCCTAGATGACAATTGATATTGACAGTGCCTTCCAGAATATCTGCTCATTGATGGTCGGGATCCCCCCGTATTTATGGAAAAAAATATTTTCTTTATTTCCTTTACCTACTTCAAGGCACGACTATCTTGCATCTTTGCAAAGTGCCCAGGGCAGAGTACTCTGGTGCTATCTGTTAATACCAGAAGGTTCTGCATTACATATTTTATGTTAAGATGCAAAACAGTATCACCTAGGGGCCTCAGATCTTTGAGGAAAAATAATATTTTTCTAATGAGTATGTACCTTTCCTTCATCAAGTCACTTTTCCAAGCACGAAGGGATGTTAATTTTTGGACCCTTCCTCCATAGTCACATTACAAGGAATTTTCCATAAAGGATTTATTGGATGTAGTGAAAGTGAAACACAGGCATGGATAAAGTGAAAGAAAATGGAAAGTCAGAGCTGTGAGTGTCATGGTTAATATTTAAATCTCTTGCAGGTAACATAGGTCCGTTTTATCTATCATGTTGACTTAAACTAGAAATGTTGGTGATTACCCTCTGGATTGGGTTTACCTCTTCTTAGGGTCCCTCTTCTTTCAGAGAAGCAACAAAGGAAGAAATAGCACTGCGGTTTTTACACAAAGCAGGCATCTAGCAACTCCCGAATAGTCACAATTTCACTATTTTATTCTAAATACAATGTCCCCTATGCAAAAACAAATATATAAAAGTGCCTGTGTGTATTATTGTGTAGGGGGACTCTAAGGAAGCCACAAACGACAGTGAGTTCCGACTGTCAAGCTACACATTTAATGAGAAACTCTTCCTGATTTAACGAATCCTGGTGCTTCACGCTGGCATCATTTTCAACAGAACTTTGCATCTACACCTCGGTGGTGTCAGTTCTTGGCCCCTGTTATGGCAGCGATGCGCTGTAATGGAAGGCGTTTTCCTTGTGAACTATTAAGCCTACATAAGCAATCACTACTCATTGACTGAGATGGAGAGGGCAAGGAGAGGTGTGTGTGTGGGAGCGCGGGGGGAGGGGGGGTGCGGCGGGGGAGGGAGGACGTGCGAATGACTGAGCCGTCCAGACAGAGTCGAATGTCTGATCTGGCTGGGAAATGTCCTGTGTGAGCTTTAGCACAGGGAACAAAAACAACGAGAGAGAGAAAAGGTTTTTTTTTAATGCTATGTACAAGTGCCACGAAAAAGCAAACCTAACTGGGTCGCAGTGGCCTGCGGACCACCAGGCCTGTGACCATCAAGAGCCCACTTTTGTCACGGTCTGCGGACGGATGCAGGCTTAGTCTGGGCACCTGCCCTCGTCCTGGATTTGTCTAAAATGCGGTCTCATTTCTCCCGCTGCTGCGGCGGGTGTGAAGCTGGGAAGAAGGGCGACGCACTCTGACTCCGGGGATTCGGTGGGATTTTGGCTCCAACCTGCTGGATCCCGTGTGTGACATGCACCTCGACCGTCCCCTCCCAAGTCTGCTTCTGCGCTGCACGTCACCCAGGGGCAGGTGAGAAACAGGAGCCAGGGGTCTTTCATCTCAATCACTGCTTAAGAAAAGAAAAGAGAAAAGAAAACTATCCCCAACATCCTCAGGGTGACCGTGCTCTGCACTGAGGTAATAAAAGAGAGGCCCCGGCCTCCTGTCACCCACTCCCCGCGCCCCTTCCATCTCGCCCACACTGCCACTTGTTTCCTGTTTGCTTGTTAATGAGGAGCGAGGTTGGCGCTTTCTCTGTGGTCCCAAGACCTCCCCCTGGTAGGTTCCAGGTGAAAGAACACAGGTCACGTCACGCAGTGACTACAGTTAGAGGAACAAATAATTCAGGTGAAGTCAACTCCAGAGGCTGGTGACCTTACTAGCTGCCGTCACGGGCAAACAGCGGAGCACTTAAGGAGGTGACAGTAAGCTCAGGAAAGGTCGAAGCCCCCTCCACACGCAAATGTCCCCACTGGACTGGACGCCTGTGTCCCCTCAGCCCCGCCTGCTGCCAGGCCTGTGACGATGCTGCCACCTGCTGCTGCGCCCGGGAGGCGGCCCGCACCTTCCAGGGGCTGGGGCTGAAGGAGGAGGGGAAGGGGGAGGGGAGGAGGAGGCCTTTGTTCAGGGCCAAGCCGAGCATCCCTCCCCAGGCAGGGTTTGCAGGGTGCTGGATTGACCCAGCAGGGGGCACCCGGCTTAGATGCCCCTGCTCACCCCAGGTGGGTCGGTGCAGGTGAAAACCAGACACAGATTAAGAGCCGATGCGGCACGTATGCATTAGACACCCTGCATCCCAGCATCGTTTGCAAAGGTGCCTGCACCGCGGGTGCTCTTCACGAGCAGGCGTTGCGCGCTGTGATTCAGCTCCTGGGCGGCAGTGTTTACAGTCTCGGCAATTAAACAAAGTGCTGTAAACAAAAGAGGCGGCTGGCGTTTTCCTTGTCCACGAGATGGAAGGAAAACTTAAGGGAGTCTCTCTCTGGCCGTGTTGTGTTGAGGAAACGTGGCCATAGATGATGAGGAGTTGTGTAATTGTGCTGTCTGTCAGAACGTGTCCGATAGATGAATACACAAGCGAGATGGAACCGGCCTGCGGCGCGCTCTTCCCAGGCCTCTCCTGCAGCAGTTCACTCGCCGCCTTTTCTTGTCTGCCTGCCTTGCAATGTGGAGGTTGGCTGCCAACAAAGTCAGACCCTCCTGATAAGTGACGATCTTCAGTTATTTTGTGATTCTTTTTTTTGTTTGGAAAAGTGATTTTCAATTTTTTTTTTTTTTTTTTTTTTTTTTTCGGTACGCGGGCCTCTCACTGTTGTGGCCTCTCCCGTTGCGGAGCACAGGCTCCGGACGCGCAGGCTCAGCGGCCATGGCTCACGGGTCCAGCCGCTCCGCGGCATGTGGGATCTTCCTGGACCGGGGCACGAACCCGCGTTCCCTGCATCGGCAGGCGGACTCTCAACCACTGCGCCACCAGGGAAGCTCTCAAATGTTCTCTTTTCACTGTGCTTCGGTTTGGGTAAAGAAAAGCTGATATCTTTTGGACACTGTGAATGGAAGAAGATTTGAATAATTTTTCAAAGTCACAATTTTAGAAATGGCCTCGTGCTCGCTAAAGGGTGATTTAACTCTCCGATGTCTGCTGTCAGGGCTGTAGAGGGGTGAGGACAGCTTGTGGGGGGGATGGATTAGGAAGGGGTAGAGGAGCGTTAGTCAGGAACCACTGATCCGCCAGGAGAGGAACACATTCTGAACACATCGTGGAGGCAAAGAGGAGGAGCTGGGATTCCTGTGGCCTCTGCAGGAATAAGATGGGAGCCACAGTGCAGTGAAGGTAAAACCAGAGCAGGTATTTGTAATCATGTTTATAATATTAACTGGGAAAAAAATAAAAAACAGAAAGACACCATTACCCAAGTCAAGCAATTGCTGAGAAATCTTTTTATAATCCATTCCCACCAAAAGTGGGAGTAAGTGCATTTCACCCAGCCCAGCCTGTCCCTCCCTAGCAAGCTCACCCGCATTCCCAGGGAAGAAAAACAAACATTCCTATGAGACTGGCTTCTGAAATAACATTTCAAATTATGAAATTTTATTTTGGCTTATGGTAAAAATGAGTGCTCTGAAATGAGTTATTTAAAGAAGCATATATTTATAGTAGAAAGAGGACATTTGATATAAATTGAGGGGAGACATCTAAAATTCATTATATTTCTTCAAAATCAGAAGTGTGACTATTACCTGAAAAACAAACACACAAACAAACAAAAACAGATGGGAGAGAAGTTCAGTGATAGTTTTTGTGTTAGCCCTGAGAACAGAATGCACTTTCCCTCTTCTTTGTCAGACTTTGATATCTTGTCTTAGGTGGTAGGTTTTCATTTTAATAGATACGTCAAAATACCATGAGTCCGTGAAAATTACAGCAGTCTTCAGTCTCTGATTATAATGTAGCCCCCTTAAGCCTCTGTCTTTAACCTCCTGTCTTAAAAAAAAATGTAACATCTCCCCATGCACACACATTTTGCACACAGCTCATCAAACATTTTAAGTAAAACCCATGAAATCTAAAGTAATGATAATCACTTTCAAGGTAATTGGTTGGAAACAGATTCCTCTGCATTGCTGCAATCACAGCATAGGAGCACTTTCCTAACTTGTTAGGAAGTTGGTCACTGGCCACGTCACCATAAGAAGCAGTGGTACTTGGACGTCAAAGAGGAACGTGCACCCAGCTCAGCTCATAGGAAGTGGTCTGAAAAGGTGGCCAAGGCAAAGCTGTTTGGAGGAAAATTATGATACATTGCTGCAAGGCATCCTAAACTTTTTGTTTAATATAAACACACACTCAAGTGGCATAGCACTTCCATAAGGAAACAGGGTTTTTCTTTGTTCCCTGATGTCAGCAGATGTCAATCCCTGATTAATATTTACTTTATCCCCAGGGATCAGACTTCAAATAGTTATCCTCTATAATAGGGTATAGAGCCAAGTGAATGGAAAGGGAAAATGATACCGATCACCCCTTTGGGCAACAGCAATTCACTCTGATCCCTGACCTGTCTGCTGAGAGTTTCTTTATCAGATCTAATGTGTTAAGGTTCAACTCCTCAGATGAGTCACATTCCAACATGTGCTAGGATTTACATAAGTTATGTATTTATTGTTGGATTGGCTATTTGAAATGTTAATATATCGTTTTCATTCATGTTAACTTAAAATCGTTTGTGTAATAGACCTTTCAGCAGTGTATCGCTTTCTGAGTCATCGTACCAAACCAAGTGTTTCCCAATTTTCTCTAACCAAATTATGTTCTTTATTTCTTTTCAGCTTCTCCTAAGTTTTCACACTGACTTTGATTGTCTTCCAGATTTTTTTTTTCTGAGTTTTTCTGCCTACTTTCCTGTTGAGAATTCCCCCAAAACGCTACAGAAGAAGGACAATCGCTATTCACTATTATCTTTGGTTCTTTTTATTCTTTCTCATAGATCCAGCCTTTCAGCTGCATAATCATTTTTGCTTCTCTTCTTTGTGCTTTCGAGTTTGTCAACATCATTTTAATAATGAGGTGCACCAATTCATGTGGATCTATCCAGGTGATAGACGCCACGCCAGGATCTCACAACTTTACAACACAGGAATACCAGGTAGGGATTCTTGACTTCACACACACCCCTGCACCCAATTCCAGCAGTCCAGTCAATTTAAAGACCTGTCTTGTTTTAAGTCTCAGTACAGACAGAGGCCCCTACACTGCAGCATGGTGCCAGAGGGCTTACACATAAACCCTGCTTGACTTGGAAATCAAAGAGAGGTGAGGAGAGTTCAGATTTTCTCATGCTGAGGTATGAGGCTTGCCAAGAGACAAGACTGGACTAATAAGCTCTGGAACCGGCTTTATCTAGTTAACAGCAGCCTTTGACATCACAGGACTAGATGCTATTTCCTTGTGTTTATGTCCTTAGGAAGTGCCACAGGGAAGGCGAACATTAAAAATGCTATTCTGTGCACTAGCGTGTCGAATAGAAGTGCAGAGTGAGTATCATAAATCGTATACCTGTTCTCCGCACTCTGATTGCAGGAGGTACATTGATGATAGTGACACATAATGGATGATTTCCACGTTCTGCCATGTGTGTTTCTGGTTTCTCATCTGTCTCAGAAGTCCTGAATTGTCCTTCAGAGTCTGTCACTTCTTCCTGAGATGGGGTCCATACTGCATGGTGTTGCCCATTCTCTCAGGCAAGTCTTCAGAGAAGAATCTTCACTGTCATCGGTGTCACCTGGATGGCACTGAAACCTCTGAGCTGGCTGACACACTCCTGAACAAACAGACAAGCAAACCTAACTGTCCCTTTGAAGGCTTCTAATGCACATTTTGAAAGATGGTAGTTTTAACTAAATTGGAAATGTTTTCATTTCAAGAGTCATCACATTCATTCATAATTTGGGATTAACCAGTGTGAAGAAAATCATGTATTGGTTTCCCTTCTTTCTCTTAAAAAAGCTTTATTTATGTTCAAAATTCAAAGAATATCACCTAGACATCACACTTTTCTGATTCCGAAGATATTTCCCAGGGTAGCATTTGCTATTTCTTCTAGGGAGGGTTCCTGGATTTATAGAAAGATGCATTTCCTCTGGTTGAAGAGCTGAATTAAATTTGAATGTTTCTGAAAGAGAGCCTTTACTCCTTCCCACAGATGTTTGTTGGCTGTAAGCTCGGTCTTCGGGATGCTCTTATACCTGCAGGACCCAATGGCCGCTCTTCTAACATTTCAGCTGTGTTGACCAATCCACAATATGCAAGCGAGTGGCTGGGTTTTGCTTTGGCTTTAAAATCTTCCAGCTGAGCATTCTTCAGGCTTAGCCTTGGTCAACATTTTAAGCCAGTGGTCCATGCTGTGAAATAAGCCAGTGCGGCCAGGGTAACCATTGCTTCCACCCTGGCACAGGGCAAAGGGCTGGGCGCTGCTGGATGACGAGAACCCCTGCACACCTCTGCCTCAGTGACACCCAGCCCAGTACCAACAAGGGACTTCCAGTTTAATTTGGCTGTTCTTCTCCTATGTATACAACACTCAGGAAAAATGCAGTTTGAACGTGAATTTAACTGGCACTTGGGCGAGAATTCTATTAATACTAAGCCTGCAAAACAAGTTTTCCCTTCACTGAATACTTCCCAAATGGACAAAGAATGACAATGCCCTGGAGTAAAAGTGGACTTAATTGCATTCAGCCTATATTTACTTTTGTGCCCACTGTGTGTAAAGGTAAAAACTGGTGAGTTACTGTCCCTAAACTAAATAATCTTATACTCTACTAGGGAGAGGAGGGGACAATCAGTTCACAAATAAAAATAAAGAAAGGATAAATATGAGATATGAAAAAGATGATGAAAATCATTTTCCAAGAACACTTTTAAAAGAATTTTTAGCATTCACCTATTTACATATATTATACATACATTCATTCAATCTCCCTGTATTTATTGAGCTTCCACTATGTGGAAGACATAGGTCTAGGATTAGAGAGACCCATGAACAACACATGCAGATACACGCATGCACAATCCCTGCCCCCCATCCTGCAAACAGTAGAAGGCATGCAGCAATAAACAGCTGTCTCATTTACTTCTGGCAACAAGCCTGGTGTGGTCATCCCCTATTACATAGGAGAGTACTGAGGACAGCCATGGGCAGGTATCAGCTCACAGCCACTCTGAGGAGTCACCAGGATTAAGATTCAGTTACAGGAACTATGATGTTAGCGTTCAGATTCTGGCTTTACAACTTGATTGCTGTGTGACCCTGGGCAAGTTGCTCAACCTCTCTGTTTTATTTTCCTGTGCTGCAGAGGTTTGTTGTGAGACTTAAACAAGTTAATCCTTGTCTAGATTGACCTGGGTAGATCTGGCATATAAGACATTTCTCTGGAATCTCTGTGGGTTTTTACATTAAAAAAAAGAAAGAAAGAAAAAACAACTTCAAGGCTTAACCACTAGTTTGTTTAGTAAAAGTAACTTGCCTTCCTTCTAACTTTCCTTTCTCCCTTCTCTTCCCCCTGTTCTTCTCCTTCTTTTTTTTGTTTTTTGTTTGTTTTTTTTTATTTTTTATTTTGTTGCAGTACGCGGGCCTCTCACTGTTGTGGCCTCTCCCATTGCGGAGCACAGGATCCAGACGCACAGGCTCAGCGGCCATGGCTCACGGGCCCAGCCGCTCCGCGGCATGTGGGATCTTCCCGGACTGGGGCACGAACCCGTGTCCCCTGCATCGGCAGGCGGACTCTCAACCACTGCGCCACCAGGGAAGCCCCTTTCTTCTCCTTCTTTTTGTTGCATTGCTGTGGTCGTCCTTCCCCACTCCTCTTCCTCCTCTTTCTTTTGATTAGGTAACTAACACAATTATTGACCCCCTAGAGCTGCAGAATTGAATGACAAACATGCTCTTTACTTTCACTAACTTCCACTTAATTCATTAACAATTTGCCTTCTAGGAACAACAACAACAAAAACACAAAATTTTAAGTTATAAGTGGTCCCCCAGTGCATCATTTCACACTATTTTACATTTTTGGAAAACTTATTTCATACAAGGATTCAGTAAAGTGGTGGAATTTTTTAAATGGCAGCCATTCTGGATTTTGACAATAGTGAAAAAAGGGATCAATTGCTAATATACTCATGCTGCTTTAAAAAATGGCTAAAAGGCCTCTAAATATATATTTAAATAAAGATAAATTTTTGCAAAGAAAATCCGCTTCACCTAATGCTAAATAAAAGCAAACAAGCCAATAAAAGCATTTGTTTTGAAAAACGCTCAGAATAAATTTGTGCCATGGAGGCGCTTTAGAAGACCTAGGAGTTGCCACATGTCCTGTGGGGCTTGTTGCTCTGAGTCCTCAGGGCTCATGTGCAGCTTCCCTTTGGGTTTCTTGGGGAGGATGGGTCAATCTAGGAGCGCTGGGGTGAGAGTGACCTGTGTCTCCAACAGATCCTGGTTCCTCAAGGCATTCCTTGCCACTCTCACAGAAGTTTTCAGTGATCCCTAAGAAATCTTAGATTTACAACAAGAAAACACTGAACATTTTTTTTTTCATAAATATACACTTGGATGTGATTTTATGAAGCAGACAGATGTTGAAAATCATCCGACCAGAAGTATTATCATTCTGCATCCATTTACCTAAGAATCTTTTGTTTAAGCAAATTATTTTATGTAAAATACATAATGTTATCAATTGAATGTAACAACTATAAAGGTAATCCGATACTATCAGTGTGTAACACAATCTCTAATAGTTGTTTTTAAAAATTGGGAGATCTACGTTTTCCCTGTGTACATTTTACTGGTAACATATGAGGTGATCTAAGTATCACACAGTGAAGCTGACAAATTAATTAGGATAGTTCAAGTAGGGGATGGAGTTGCCTATTAATAAAGATGCTTAATTTCAATAATGATTATTAATTTAATGACATATGGAAATGATCTACAATAATGATATAAAAATAACTTGACTTTGTCATTACGGAATATTTTATAGATATGATTCTAATGAAAAGGAATAAATTGTTAATACACAAATCAAGAAAGTAAAGTCTGCAAAGACAAAGGTAGCCTAATTAATCTCTGTATTTTCAATATAATGTATGATTAAATGAACTGAGTGTATTAAATAATACATATGATATGTATGATGGCATCATTAGAAAATTTGACAATATATGCCACAATATTATTTGATCAAAAACTATATGTATTATTTATATGTATATTGAAAATATATGTAGGTACCTGATTTTTATAGTTTTACAACTGTTTATGAAACATGTAGTAAATTGTCTCAACTAAATGAATGCTTAGGACAGGAGACTTTTTTCTGTGCCAGCAAATATCAAATTATAGCTCAGTTAGTAAGTTCTATTAATTTCATACAACTTAAATATTTTACTTCTATAAAACTAGACACCACTTCCTGTTCAGAATGTTTTATTTAACAGATGGAAATTTTATAAATCACAAAACATAAATTGTTTATGTCATTTCTCTTTTGTGCTAAATTTTAGAACTGTATAAGAAATTTAAATGAAACAAGAATTCTTATCCATGGTGTTTCATCAGGTTTTGACCTGTGTCTCAGAATTAGAACAAGCCATTGAAATAAAATCACTGCCAAAAATAGAAAGTACGAAATTGAGATGAACTTGTAAAGATCCTTACATTACACCAAAATATTATAAAGCTCCTTCCAATATATTTTTTTTCTAACAGCCTAACAATTAGTATTCTACTAAGACCTAGTCTGGTTACTGAATACCTTTGCATTTAAAGGTTACTTGAATAACGTCTTAATTAAAAAGCACAAATCAGACCCCTATAAAAACTCCAAGTGGAGCAGGGCTAAGTGAATTTGAGCTTCTTTAGATGGGTTTTGAAGTCCTGGAGTGCAGAGGTTGCATTTTAAACAGTGTCATGATGCTGGTCCAGGGTGGTGGCATTGTCCTATGGGGAGCAGTGTTCCCAGACACACTCCCGGGACCTGTGCTTGCAACTGCAATGAACATGAGGAGTTATGTGGGTGATTTGATGGTGTGGTCGTACGTAGATTTCTGAATTCCAATGGTAGCATGTCTGGCAATCAAAAATAGCATTTTTCTCAGCCCTCTGAGCAGGATTAAGATTTGGAGCATCTGGTAAGAATAAGACAGAGATGAAGAAAGTGTGTTTTTAACTCAAAAGGAGGAGTCTCTACTTTTCCTGAAAGTGATGCGCTTGGAAAGAGACAGGTCATAATGAGAAAAGGAAAGGCACCTGGCATTTGCATAGCTGCCTCCGACAAGGAGCCCTGACGTGGAGAGGGTGTAATTAGAGCTCTCTCTGTGTGGGAACAAAGGCCTGTCAGGAGGAAGAAAAGCCCCCAACTAAGCAAAACCGCCACCAGTTACATCTTTCAGTTCCCTCTCACTGCCTCGAAAAGAGGAAAGAGAAGAAAACAGGTGTGGGCTGGATTTTTCTAATGGTAGGAATGGAAGGGTCGCTCTCTGTTCATATGATTACTGAGGGTAATTGCACTTTTTTTTTGTTTTTTTTTTTTTACACCTTTATTGGAGTATAATTGCTTTACAATGGTGTGTTAGTTTCTGCTTTATAACAAAGTGAATCAGTTATACACATACATATGTTCCCATATCTCTTCCCTCTTGTGTCTCCCTCCCTCCCACCCTCCCTATCCCACCCCTCCAGGCGGTCACAAAGCACCCTGCTGATCTCCCTGTGCTATGCGGCTGCTTCCCACTAGCTATCTATTTTACATTTGGTAGTGTATATATGTCCATGCCACTCTCTCATTTCGTCCCGGCTTACCCTTCCCCCTCCCCGTATCCTCAAGTCCATTCTCTAGTAGGTCTGTGTCTTTATTCCTGTCTTACCCCTAGGTTCTTCATGACATTTTTTTTTTCTTAAATTCCATATATATGTGTTAGCATACACGGTTTTGAGCTCAGAGAGCAACTCGACATTTGTTGGGCTGAGTAAATGCAGTAAAGGACCATGAGGATGAAACGAGATGCAGCAGACTCTGTTTCCCTTGGTCTTGCTAATTTCTTCAAGAAACAGAGAACTGCACTGTGTTTTGGCTTTTCCTTGATCCGGCAACACAGCAGTGAGATGGGCCGCCAGCCGCTTTGCCGCTTTCCCCTTCTTCAGTTCTTCGAATTCCAGACAAGGACACATTGTCTTAACTCAGAAGTTATGCATTTCAAAACAGAATTTAGTTTGCTTGCTCCATTAACTTTAAATAATGGCAAAGTGTGCCTTCTTTAAGAATTCTGATGTCTGTTCTATGTACGTGTTCACTCTCTCTCCCCAAATGTGTCTTCATTCTGAGATCCCTCAGGGCGAGAGTCTCATATCCACAGTGTATGTAGGTATTACTACTAGGGCTGAATATTTAGATTTCTCACTTCAGTAAATTTCATCAGGAAAACTTATTGTCAGGGGATTAAAAAAACGTTGTTAGGGGCTTCCCTGGTGGCGCAGTGGTTGAGAGTCCGCCCGCCGATGCAGGGGACACGGGTTCGTGCCCCTGTTCGGGAGGATCCCACATGCCGTGGAGTGGCTGGGCCCGTGAGCCATGGCCGCTGCGCCTGCGCGTCCGGAGCCTGTGCTCCTCAACGGGAGAGGCCACGACAGTGAGAGGCCCGCATACCGCAAAAAAAAACCCCCAAAAAAACAAACAAACAAAAAAAAAAACGTTGTTAGGCAAAGTCTAAAGATAGCCATAAGAAATCAATAATATGGATGCTGGTTTTCCATCACTTTCAGTGGCATGAACAACTTGGTCAATTGGACTATAGGTTTATATTATGATCTAGATTCACTGCTCACCTCCAAGCAGTGGACAGATGACCACTTCCTAAACAGAGATTTGTCGCCTGAGTTTTTAACTGTCATAAATGAGAAATAATACATAAAGGACATTGAGAGCTTCGG